>NC_056725.1:380343357-380403357 GCF_019279795.1 Protopterus annectens
GTAAGGAAACATTTTCCAACTCTTACCTACATTTTAAGAGCAGCCACCCCTTTTTCCAGAAGAAGAATCTGGTTAAGGGACAGTTAGTAAGAGTTAGTAGAATGACTTCAGATGATCATGACTTCATCATTGAAAGTGGTAAAGTTTTAGAAATGTTTAACAGACGTGGTTACCCTGATATGTTATTACAAGATATGTTTGATTTAGTGGCCCAGGGAAGAAAAGATAGATTTGCCCCTATTTTAGGACAAACCATTCAAGCTGCAGGACATACAAATACCCACATGAATGAGCTTAAGAAATGGGATGATGCATTAATTTTAGATTATTTCGGGAATGCAGCTGTAATTAAGGAAGTTATTTTTAATGAATAGAACAGGTTTGTGGAAATTTCCGATTTAAATGTATTCAAAAACAAATCTTTGAAGTTTACTTATCGGAAAGACTTAAATTTTAAACAATTATTTGAGTTTGGTATACAGAATAAGGCTAGGGCATCTTTAAAAAGAGCGGGTACTTTCAAATGTGGATCCTGCTCACAGTGCCCCTATATAGCTAATAAAACCAGCATTTACATTACAGCAAGAGACAAGGAGATTACTAGTGACAGTTTCTCTAACTGTAATACTTATGGTGTGGTTTACATTGCTATATGTAAAATGTGTAGTTCTTACTACGGTGGAAAAACCGAAAGAAAGTTAAAAAAACGTATATATGAGCATTTGTATGAAATAAAGAAACAAAATAGTAAAAATGCCCTTTTTAGACATACTTTGATTTGTTCCCAAGCTACATTTCTTTTCTTTGTCTTAGAAATTATCCCAAAGGAAATAAGAGGTGGCATGTGGGAAGCCAAACTCGAATATAGAGAGTTGTACTGGCAGATTATTTTGGATTCCACTAAGTTACCTGGTTTGAATGACATGATTTCCATTTCCTCAGTTCTTAAATTAAGGGCTGCCAAATTGTGATTTTAGGTTTTAGCCACAAGGTGGCTATGGAAATATGGAATTAGGGATAGATTTTTTAAACTTCAAACTATTTTTAAACAACTGTAATAGTAACTTTGTATATATATAAAGGGAAGATACAATTTTTAACTAATTTATATGTATTTTGAATAATTATGTTGTGTATTAAAATTTTATTTATTGTACTTACAAACTTTTACGTAAATAATACTGTTAAAGAAGTTTGAATAGATATTTTGGTACTAGAGATTTTTATTGGTTAGATTTTAATTGGATTAATTGAATCATGATATTGAATGGCTATTTAAATGTTCTGTTTTTTGTTTAAGATCACTTTCTGATGAAGACTTGCCTTTGTCGAAAACGTATAGATTGGTTTGGCGTTATTGGTGTTTTGTGATTTTCAATAAAAGATCCTTTTAAGAAGGAATCCTGGTTTCCGACCTCTATTTGGACACTCCTTGCAAGTCTTTATTTTTGGTTTTGGTTGTTGTTTGACTTGCTTCCATCTTTTGGTCTGATTAATATGGTATTAGGTAGTAATTTCCCTAGAGTGAATAGACATGCCCTTGCAAATTAGATAGTCAACAGAAACAGTTTTGATAGTGGTTAAATAAACCATGGTCAAAGTTTAAATTGTTGGCTTAAGTGGAAAATGCAAAATCCTAAACTGAAATTTAAATGTAATGTTTCAAGAATAGTTAGAATTTTGGATTGCTGCTCTCCCATAAACTGCAAAATGTCTTAACGCAAACTAATTGTATTCTTTCTGTTTCCCTTTTAATGTTAACTGCATTCAAATTCAGACTTTCAAGTTTCCATTTACCCTGTCTTGCTGCAATAAAAATAATTCAACTAATTTCAAAGCCTAAGTACAGTTATGATACTTACGGATCTTTAATTCAAGAAGTATATACAAAATAATCACATGATTTTTAATTCAGATCTGTAAATAGCACCATTTTCACAATACTATTTCATGAGAGTCTCTGTTCCTATGCATGTATGTGTTCAGTATATTATTTCAGTCATTGTTTTGATTAATGAAATAATATGTCAACCTTGCAAAGTAGAGTTATTGAAAAGTTCCAAACGAGAAAATGTCTGATTCCAAATGGGGCTCAATGAGGAATTCTAAAAGGTTTAATGGTAGTAGTGAGGACCTGAAAGATCATTTTTAGTAATGTAGTGTGGCAATGTGGTCTTGTGGTAGGAAAAGTATACAAAGAGTAGTTTATATGTTTGGATGCCTGCACTGTACTTCTGTCTGAGGTACTCAGTGAATTGTGGTAATTACACATACACAGAGCCAAAAACAGTTTGTGTAAAATTATTACACCTTCTTATCCTGCTGTGCTTCACGAGATACAGGGTATTCAGTGGGGCCCTAGTTTATGATGCCTGTATAGAATCCACACAGCACAGCCAAACTGATATGCACAAACCAGAAACAAAGCAGAGCACCTTCTAACAGCCTGGTTCCTCACCCTAGATATGTCTGGGGGGTCACTGCAGTACACCCCTGACACAACCTGTAGGATGTTTTTAGCAAGTTACATGCTACATAATATGATATGCTAGAAAGCACACAAGGCAACCATCTGTTCCAGGAATGTCCAAACCTAGAACAGTAGCCCCTGTGGCAGACAAAGTACTTATACCATACTTATATCTTCCAACAATGATAGTGAGGCTGATAAACATTAAAAAAACAGCTGTATCACACTCCCAGATAGGGAGGCATACAGTACATGGTAGCACAAATGAAGGCCAGTGCTAAAGTAATGACAAGCATATGGTGACAAAGGGATGCCTCACAGAGCAGACATTATGAATGTAGTATTAAGAGTTATGCTGGGCAGTGTGTGGATAAGTTATACTGTGCTTCAGACTTCTCCACATACACTACTCATGAAGGAAGATGAACTAGGTTACAGCCTTCATTTTTACAGGTGCCGAGGGACACAATGAAACATAGCTGACTTCCCATCCTTTATTGGTGGCCATGTTACTGGAGGTGGAGATGAGAGTCTTGTGGCAGGGGATACTCTGCATCATAGACAATGTCCTTTAGTGATAGGGATGGGATAACACAATGGCACTGTAACTGGGAGGTAATTTCACTATATGACTGTGATCTAGGACAGTTGTGCTGGCCTAATGTGGAAGTTCTAGAAGCCACTATTGCAATGATGTACTACTGCAGGAATGGGACCTGTATGAAATTTGCTGGAGAGGTGTCCTGTCTATGAAGGCTGACAGGTCTCTCAGGTCATGATATGGAGTGGTGGAGTAAGATACTGCTAAAGTTGCAGAAGCAGGATATGTATCCTGTCATGACCTCCCATTGTCACCACCCCAACTACTTATCCTCTCCTGACCAGAGACAACACTACTGGACAGTGCAGTGGTGGAAATAATTGTTATCCTCTTCAAAAGGATTATAGTGGTGATATATGCCACCATAGTTCTCATGAGAAGTAACATGTCATCTTCCCTGAACTTTATGGCAGTGAAAAAAGGCAGCCAATACACCAGTCATTTCCATATCAACATGTGTTGCAGTAGACTATGCCCAAATGATGATCTTACCTACTGTTTAAGCCATAGCACTGCTCAGATATCAGGAGTTGGCTGTATCATGTACTGGTGGTGAAATCCTTGGCTTGCTTGCAATGTAGCCACACTGGATGCAGTGTGCTCCTCTGCAGAGCAGTGCTCTCAGTCATAAGACATCCCCCCTGACAGAAATGGGGAATGGTCATACTACACAGCCTGTACCTCAGGTGTAGGTAAGATTATACCTTCACCAAGAATGCTGACTGGAGGACCTCCCAGGAGTGAGATAGTGGACTGTGTCTGCATATCATCTGATTGAGTCTCATGCTGTACCTCAGAAACATCATCAGACACTGCACAAGGTTCATTGACATCATTATGATGAGCAGGAGGGAGACATAATGAGAAGTGAAGATGCTGTACAAACTGGACAATTAATAAAGTACAAGTCAAATGGGAGATGTTGTCAAAGTCCTCGGTGAGTTTAGTGAATAAGATCCTTTGGAGTGACCCAGATCCAGATGTTGATAATTGCATGTATGATATTAAGGAGATTGCTAGATGTGCTGAAGCCCTTCCTAAAACCATACTGATCTAAAATGAGCAGAGCACTTTTATAAAGTTGATCTTTTTTATTCAATCTGTAACATCAGAGTATTGAAGCAAGTCTGTGATTATTTGATACTATGTCAGTAGTCTTACAAATAGAGGTAATATAAACATATTCTTATACTGGGAAATTAATAGTTGAAATGAATTTTATATATAAACACTAGTGGCCACAAAATGATGACACTGCAAGATTTAAAAAAAAATTAGGATATAGTTCTTTGACTGTAGGAAATCTTTATTAAAGAGTCTGCTAAGGTTACATTTACTGATTTTTTGCTAGATTTTATAGAAAAGTAATGAGGAAAAATGTTTGCACTTTCAGGGAGATAACATATTTTGGTTTGTGGGAGTGAAAATAAATCAACATATAGAGCTGTCTTTTTGATTGTAAAATTCCTTAGCAAAAAGATAAACTAAAGGACGTTCATTTTTGCAGGAATTACCACTGAACTGCTCATTATATTTCTCTGTAGTTATAATTAAAAAAAGGGGGTTGTATTTCTATAGTACTTTTAACAGTTTAAGTAATAAAAGTAAGACTCCTATTTTGTCCAATTTTGTGAAATGCTGTGATAGTTCTAGTCATGGTTATTGATAAAAATCTGTTTTTGTTTTCTAATTTACAGCTCCAGGAAATTCTCTCACTTGGATTTCAAAACAAATTTTATAATTTAAATCTCAAACATTCTCCCAATAAGAATAATATCACAGAATACAGAATTAATGTTTCCAGTGATACACCTCATTGGTATGTAAAAGATTACTTACTTCGTGTGAGCAAATACTATGGACTGGACTCCGCCTTTATTGTTGTGGATGGTAAGCATCTACATTTTTTTAGATTACAGGGAGTCTGCACTGCTGTCATTTTAACTGTTAGTAGAAAAAATGTTACATTAATCATTTTATTTGTAATTCACATGTTTGGCCTTATGTAAAGAGTTAATGTAATAGTTTCCATTGTTTGGTTGAACACCATAAATACAATCCTTGGACAAATAAAAATTAAGTTCTATTATAGGGAAATCTATACTAGCCCTGAAGTTGCTGTATATCAGTGTATTCCCTCTTCTCTGAGGTCCTCTGATCTTAGTGTTAGTATATATATATATATATATATATATATATATATATATATATATATATATATATATACAGTATGTAGAGTGTGACTATACATTGCAATATGGCCTGCCATTCCCCCTCCCCACAAAAAAAAATGTTTTTTAGGTGTAACAGCAATTTTCACATGTGTTGTTATACTCAAGCCCATTTATGTTTTCAGGGTTTAAAGACTTGCATTGTAGAATCTTAAAATGATGGTCTCAGAGCTGAAATGTGACTACAAGTAAATATAAGTCTGAAATTACTGTTTCTCTGAGCATTCCCTCTTCTCTATACTATAGTGATCTCAAGAGTCAGTACACATAACTAATAGGGGTGTGCGAGGAAAGCAATGAAAATTGTCACCATTAACCACAGGGGTTCCACTGGCTAACTGTCTACTTCACACTGTGGGAAATCAGTATTAATAACTGAAATAAATACCAGATAGTCTAAGGTATCTGAACTGCTTAATTCTACCAGGCAAATTAAGAATTCAAGATTTGCAAACTTGAACTTGGCTGTTTATTCAAAACTTGGTAAGCTGTGAATTCTAATTGTAAGAAAGACAGAAAGAAGGAAAGAAAGTAAGAAATATAGAAAGAAAAGCCTTTAGACCTTCTGACATCTCTCAACAGTCTGTAACTTTAGCATCATACTAGTTGATATTTTTATCGCAGTAATGTAATAATGTCCACGTCAATAAATGTACCTTGCCATATACAGGATGAGTATGTAACTGCACGCTGTTTCATGAATTGATTTTTGAAGTCATGAATGAGATTTAAGGGTAAAGAGAAATTAATATTTTTTGGAGGGGGGTAGCAGAAATCGAAATCTGTCTAATGAAGCTTCATTGAAAGAGAAGGACACTTACATAATTGTTTGGAGTTGAGACAGATTGTCATCTATACTGATGAGAGCCAAGCCAGGCTTTGTGGAGGTTATTTATGACGATATTAAATAGAAGATGTCCTAAGATAGATCCTTGAGGTGCTTCAACACTGACTGGAAGAAAAGAATATATCTTGGTATATGTTGGTTAAATAGTTGTTAAACCACTGGAGTCTGGAATGTGAGAAGCCTATATATTGTAGTTTACTGGAGCAGTTTGTCATGTGAGACAGTGTAAAAAGCCTTGGACAGATCCAAGAAGAATGAAGAAACAATTTAGCCATTGTTTCTGTTAAGGTTAATGGTATTGAAAAAGTCAATAATTCCAAATGGAAACCAGTGCCTTCTGAGTAAAAAACACCAACCTCAAAATACACCAAAATGACACTGTAGTAGTGCAGGATAAAACAAGGCAAATCACAAATCAGCCAGAAAACACTCACATAAATTTTATTGAAAATAACATAAAATGCTTAACTTGATCACCACGTTTTTCGTCCTGCCACAAAGAACTTCATCAGATGACCCTTCCTTCACTATGAATGCATTATATATTAACACTAATTATCCAACTGCACAATAAAAAATTCAGATTAATTAAATAATGCAAAGAATTGAGAACACTATGCAAATTACAAACTTAAATTTCAAACTAATACAGCACCTAGGGTCTGAACCAATTCCATATGGCTCAAATATCTTCCATTCTTGTTAAAACATTAAAAAAATGTAAAAACAGTGAAAATGAACTAATAGGTTAATGAAAATAATTAAAAATAATGCATACTTAAACATGAATGAACATGAATGGTACTTTACTATCCTCTACTAATTTTGATACAAAACTACCTTTGTCCTTTCTAATTATAATGTCTAAATAATTCATGAAATCGTAGTCCATGTTATAATTAAATTTTAAAAGGAGGTTGTCTCTGATATATAATTCAAAAATTCAAGAAATTTCTCTTCCGTCTCAGTCCAAAATAAGCAGATATCATCAAGATATCATTTGTAAAGAATCCAACATTTTACATAATCTGTGTTAAGCACACACTTCCTCTCCCCCTAAGAAAGAATAATATTGGCGTATGTTGGGGCACATCTTGCCCCCATTGCTATGCCCTTTAACTGCTGATAAAACGTCATAAAATATATAGTTATTCTTTAATACTACATCCATTAGTGTTAAGAAATTGTTAAAATCATTAGTGGTAAGTTTCCCATAATCCACCAATGCCTCCTCAAACCACTGCATTCCTTCCTTGTGAGATATAGAAGTAAAAAGCTCAACTATATCAATGGTTATAAAAATAATTTTTCATCAAATAAATTTTGTTTTACACATCTCAACATGTGCCATGAGTCTTTTAGTACAGTACTTCCCTTCAAAGATAGATCTTTTAATTTTGCATCCAGAAATTTGGCTAAAGGGGCAGTAACAGAGCCTTCTAATGAGACTATAGGTCTCAAGGGCGGGTCCAAAGTATTTCTGTGAACCTTTGGAATTCCAAAAATTGAAGGAACTCTTAGTTTTTCATTCTGCAAATATCTGAAAATTTCAATATTAATTGTCCCTTCCATTAACAAATCATTCAAAATAAAAAAAAAATTATTAGTAATATTAATCTCATTAAGCGATTTCCATGTATAGTTGTTCTCATCATTCAAAATCTCTTTCATTTTGGATTCACATATAATGCTATCCATTATCACTGTACCTCCTTCTTTATCTGGTTTCATAACTCTTATAGATTTGTCCCTTTTCATTTCATCCAGTATTAGTCTTTCTTCCTTGGACAAATTAGAGGTTAACTTATTCTTTTCTATACCTCTCCTTAACTCCATTTCTAGTAATGACTCAAATTTTTTAACTGGGAGTGTAATGGTGGGTTAAATGTGCTTTTTCTAACTAATGTCCCTTCGTTATTTTGGGCTTTTCTTTACTCTTTAAAAAACAATTCCAAGTTATTCTTCCTTATAAAAAGCATCAAGTTAATAACAGCCTTACTGATGTCAGCCTTTTTCTTTGGAATAAACTTAAAATCTTTAAAAAACAACTTAAAATGATCCACTTTTACTTGTACACTGCTGTAGTTATATATATTATATCCTTTAAAACTATATGTATAGTCATGTATAACAATTTGTTCCTGACCCAAGTCAGTAATGACTTTCTGTTCCAATTGTTGGTCCTGAAGTTCCCTTTGCTTCTGTTGTAATTGTAATAAACTGGTTCCCTGTTTTTCAACTTCTCCAATCTCCAGAGATGTGGAAACTCTAAAGGGTCCCCCAAGTCGTAAGTGTTGTCCCTATCTTCATACCTATCTTCCTGAAAACACTTTCATGGTTGGTGCTTACAAATTCCCCTTCACTAACCATGTTTTGGTATGTCCTGGGCTTGGGGATACGCAACCTGCATTCTATATTCTTTTAAGTCCATGTCCAATTTTTTCATTTTCCTGTTAAAAATATTTCTACACTTTGATTCTTCTTTCTCCAGTATATCATAATATTTAGCTTTTTCTCTCGCAATAGTCAACATCAAATCATTCAAAATGTTTTTATTAATTTGTTCAAGATCTCTAAATAAAATTTCCATTTCTTTTTCATTTTGTCTTACAATTGCTTTCACAATATCAAAACTACATCTATCAACTGCCTGGGTCAATTCTTTGTGAAAGTCTGACCCTTCTATTACTTTATTGGGTTATTTGTATACACACAAGCCTTTTAGCATTATATTCAGTTTCAAACACTCCCATAAGATAACCATTGTCCGAGTCAATTGCCTTGTATTTCTGTAAGCAGGCATTACATTTATTCAAGTTGTTAGCATAACTGTCATTTTCCAATGACAGCTCAAAAATCAATTGTATTTAGTTGAGAATTAACATTGTTGCAGTCACCTTGTAATGTGTTCATTTTAGGATGAATTGAAGTGTTCTCTTCCATGCCACCGTCCCTCTCTGGTGTGTTGTCAAGTAAAATATTAGGAAATACTTCACAGTCCGTGTTCATTCCAATTCTACTTTGCTGTAAACTGCCATCGCCTTCTTGATTCACTTGAAATAAGCCATTAAGTCTTCCTCGACCATTTGTCTGCATTTCCTGATTCCCTGGAAGACTGGAAGCTAATGTAATGACAGTGTGGTATACTGGCATGAGCAGCTCCACTAGCTGTGACAACTGGCCAATCATTTTTCAGATTTGGCCCATTTCTCTGCCCTTAGCTCTATCCTCACTCATAGGAGTCTAAATTATATTCTTGAATGTCGACAATGTCTAATCTGACATTGTCAACACGAGAATATCGAACGCTCAGAATCTCTGTAAGGGAATATTTCCATTTACTGCAATGTAGTGCGGTCTCAGAGTTGGTATATTAAAGTAGCAGGGGTGTGGGGGGCACAGCCCCCCACGTGTGGGGTGATTAAACCAGTTAGGGTACTTTTTTGTTTTTTGTTTTTGTTTTTTTAGAGATTCTGAGCGTTCGATATTCTCGTGTCGACAATGTCAGATTCGACATTGTCGACATTTGAGAATATAATGTAGACCGCTCATAGGCTCAGGCTGCCCTTCCATCTCAAAGCACAACCAAATTACAGCAGAAATAGAGATAGAGATAATCAAGTGCTAGTAATTGTATATAATCTCTTTGATATGATTTTTCTCATTTAAGTACTTTGATCTGATTGCAATTTTATGCAAACTATTGGGGTTAACTGAATATTAGTGTAGTTTTATTTTCCCTAAGTTAATAGCAATTTTAAGTTGTAGGATATCTTGATATTCTTTATTTCATTTTTTAATATTATCTAGATCAGATTTATCATTAGGTGTAAGATTTAGCTTTAACTTATCCATTTCATTTTGTATATCTCTTAACTTCTTGTCCCGTTCTTTTCTTTTGGATAAAAAAACAGCTTTTACCTTTGCCATATAAAACTACCTTTATGGTATCCCATATTACTGTGTCTGAAACCTCACCATTACTATCAAACTCCATGAATTGTTTTATTTCATTTAATAGCCATGCTTGAAAGCCTTTTACTTTTGTAATGTAAGTGTGGATTCTTTGACAAAAAATTTTAAGTGTCTGTACTAAAAGTAAAAGTAATATTTTTTTTAAAAGTAATAGTGTTATGATCTGATAGGATGCCGCGGTGGTACAGCGGTAGCGTTGTTACCTCACAGCAAGAGGTTCTCCCGTTCGATTCTCGGCGTGGCTTGGGAGTGTCTTCTGTGTGGAGTCTGCATGTCCTCCCTGCGGTTGGGTAGAATTCGAAAGACATGTGTGGGTGAATGGGTGTGCTTCGTTGAAGGTTGGGCATCGAGCTGGCACCTTGGCGTTTCATAAAAATCTACTGCCAATCATTAGCGGACCAGAGTTTTGCTGTGGCCACCCCTTACCAGGAAAAAGCCGAAAGACAAACAACAAGTGTTATGATCTGATAGAGGGTATGAGACCATCAATATCTCATCTGTTTTTTACAATAACGAGCTGGTTACCAACACTTTGTCTGTGTTAGTCTGTGCACCAAATCTATAAGAATAATGAGAAAAATGTAAAGAAGAAGATAGTTTTATCTTATGTACATCTTTCAGATTTCTTGTATTTATATAGTTATTTAAATGTTTTGCTGTGGGAGAAATTAGTGGTATCAAAAGGTGACAGAATACAATTAAAATCAGCTGCAATAATTATTTCCCCCCAGAATATAAAGTCATAGTATCTATGAGTTTTTTAACAGTTTTTGTGCCAATACCCAGCAACCAATATATATTAATCAGGGTGTAAAGTTTATTTTCCAGTTTTATTACTGCTATTCCAAGCATACCAGCATTATCTGAGCAAATATCTATGATCTGAGGCAGTCTTAAGGATCTTTTACATAAAACTAGGACACCCCTTTTTTGAGCTTGAATTGAGAGCTAATCAGTATTGTATAGTTCCTCAACAATAATCTGTTAAAATCCTGTGTCAGTAAATGGGTTTCTTGTAAAAAACTGTATTAGCCGTAAGTAAAGATAAATATTTGTTGAAGCTACTTCTCGTTTGGGTTATTGAACCCACTCCCATTTAAGTAGAGAACTTTATATTAGCTTTGTAATGTTTTCATGTGTTATTTTTAAAACAATTCAGCATGACTTTTGTTATAGACAAAAATTCACTATCTAACTTAAAAAACATAACAATGTATACTTCAAAATCCCTCAGCATGGAATTTATTATTCCAGGCTTGAACTGCTTTCCACACAAGCTACAAACTTGTCTAACTCTGACATCTAGTGCCTGATTCCTGCAACTGCAGAAGGAAGTAACAGTGGAAGAAATATAACAGGTATAATAGGGATAAAGTAAAAGGAAGACACTTATAAATAAACTAAATGTATATATAATCTAAAGCCATCAAGCTTTTATAATGGTCACACGAATATTAATTACTAATTAATTATATAACAATCCTGAGCATAACACAGTAAAAAGACCTTTGCTTTAGTTGAGCTTCATATTAATCAGCAGTTAAAAAGAGCACGTGTGTAACATTTAAGGCTCTCCCTGTTAAGGTATAAATTGTACACAGAAATGACATTTTAGCTCTTGTTTACAAATAAAATAAGATTTACATTTTATTTACACATAAAACATTGATTTTGTAACAAGGAAAGCATTCAAAAGTCGGTTTTGAGCTCCATTTGGTCTGTAGTGTTCAGCATGAAGATTAGAGTTCAAGGGTCACATATTACTTCCTGTATGATGCCACAAATTGTTTTTCATGAAGATGGAGGGTCTAAGAACATCTAGGAGCTTGAGCTAACTTCAAAAAGCATCAAAAAGCTTTCAAAGTAAGTTGGTGGGCTTTTAAGCTGTAAATGAATAGTTTTTAAACACAAAACATTCATTGATGCATTATACAAGCTGTGGGTATTCTAAAAAGCCATTTTCAGCCTTCAAACTTTCTTTAAAATAAAAAGAAATCATGAAGCATAACATATTGTTTTTAACACTGAATTAATAATATTTGCTATATAAACAGCTTCATAATATCTCAAGGAAATATGAAAAATTGCATATTAATAGTAAAAATCACAAGTGTTAGTGTATAAACATTTTTAAACTGAGAACCTTTATATTCATTATATAATATATATAGTAGATGGTGTATAACCCATAGAACTAATGTAATGATGTAAAAAACAAATGAGAAGGGCCAGGATGATAAAACAATTATACTGTATTTCCGTGTTAACTAGAATACAATTAAAATACTATGCTTGTTATAAAATTGTTATAAAGTTCATTAGTTCTTCTTTTAAGATTTTTATATTGCTTATAATGATAATAAGACAAATTTGCTACTAACCTTTAATTTGGAAAGACATAAAATATGTTACCTTATTTTAATGGTCACAAGAAAGCTGTAGTTATTTTCACTGTTATATAAAGATAATGGATTTTGAATTATTTGTCTCTAAATTTTTTCTTTTCTTGTTGCCTGTTTCTTTAAAGTGCCACTGGTATGCATGTTATCATCTGGTTTTAGTAATTTCGTCTTTTGTACAAAGGAAGTAGTTTCCTCAAGTGTTTCAAATATCGTTTTACCCATCAGGTAGAGAAATTCTTAGTTTAGCTGGTGGAAAGATCAGTTGTGCTCTGAAGCCAGCCTTTTTTAAAGATTTTATAACTGGAATGCATGCTTTTCTTTTTGACATTACAATGGAAGAGACATCATTGTCAAATCTGTTTAATTGATCTCTTATTTTAAGAGGTGCAAGAGACCAAGTATTTTTTAAGACAATGCCCTTATCTTGACTAGAGATGAATTTCACAATGATAGATCTAGGATAATAAGGTTTCTTGTTTAAATGGTCTGTAGTTAGAGATCTGTGTGCCCTTTCAGTACCAAATAACAGGGCTTTCAGCAGATTTAGTTATGGGAATCCAATTAGATAAAAAGTTCACTGTGTTGTCCCCTTCCATTTGCTCTAGGATGCTATAGATTCTATTACACCATGACCCCCCATTAATATTCCAAAACGTGCACGCTGATTGGCCAGCGTGCACGTTGTAAATCGACTTACACTAATGGAAAAAGGTCCGGTCGCCCAGACTTTTTCCATTAGTATAAGTCAATTTTAAAACACTGTCTCGCTATGTTAAAAGAGTTTAACATAGCGACACAGGTTTAAAAAAAGCAACGGAGATCTTCGTTGCTTTTTTTAAAGCTGTCTCGCTATGTTAAACTTCTTTAACATAGTGACACAGTGTGTAAAAAGCAACGGAGATCTTGCTTTCTCCGTTGCTATTTTTTTAAACCTGTCTTGCTATGTTAAATGGGTTTAATATAGCGATACAGGTTTAAAAAAAAAAAAAAAAAGCAACGGAGACAGCAAGATCTCCATTGCTTTTTACTGTTTCGCTATGTTAAATGGGTTTAACATAGCGAGACAGCTTTAAAATAAGCAACGGACATCTCCGTTGCTTATTTTAAAGCTGTCTCACTATGTTAAACCCATTTAACATAGCGAAACAGTAAAAAGCAATGGAGATCTTGCTTTCTCCGTTGCTTTTGGCCACAGCTCTGATGTACTGCGTAGGCATGCGCAGTGCATCAGAACTGCCGCGGATACCAGACAGCTGCGGAAGGGCAGCAAAGAGGCATTATACAATGCCATTATTTAAGAAAAGTAATTATTTCTTTTCTTAAATAATGTCATAGTATAATAGCAATAACCCACTTCTGGATGTGGGTAATGCGGGATTTACCCACGGTTGTCTTTGTTTGGCCACTCGGGCTTCGCTCTCATGACCAAACCACACCAACCATGGGTAAATCCCGCATTACCCACACCCAGGCGTGGGTTATTGCTATAATATTTTCCTCCGTGCTCTATTTTCCATGTCATCCACTTTCTCACTAAGTTTGTTGTTTTGCTGTAACAAGAATTCAATACTGTTTTTTTTTTTCCTTCTGTTAATCGACAGTCAGTGTCAGATAGAGTCTTCTAATGCTGCAGTATGAACCTTTTGTTGCTTAATAACTTAATTCAGTAATTCCATCTGTTTAGATGATTATTCATTTATTTTATCAATTCTAGTGTCCAGTTTATCTATTTTAATCACTAGATCTTGGATGTTCATAAAGATTGATTGCAGTTCCTTTTCATGGAATTAACTTGTTGAGTAGCTTTTGAATTATTCATCTTCCTTCAGTTATGTTTTTCATTTCTTCTTTCTTCTTAAAATTTGACAGGAAAGTATAAATGTAGTCACTTAAAAATTACACCAGTATGAAGCTTAAAGTTCCCAGATTTCCAGTTTATCACTTTTAAGTGTGTTGGTGAAATTGGCAAAGTAATCCTGTCAAAAGTATTTGAGAAGTATAGAGCAGTAAATGAGTGCTGCTTTCAGGTTGCCATCCAGGCCATCCCTCCCCTACTAATACTTTTTTACAGTAATTGAATACATTTCCTGTCTCCCTTGAAATTATCAAGATGTCACTTTAGGACTTATGCTGTTCCAAAATATTTTCAGACACTGAGTTTCGTAGCAGAACTATGCAAATACATTGCTTGCACTTATCAGGACTATTCATCTGGAAATAGTTTCCTGTATGAATCCCAGTCATTCTAGGAAGTGTGTATCTTATGGATTTATATAATACAATGCAAACCTTCTCTAATATACTTATAGCTAATTTGCTGTAAAATGATTGTTTATGCCCTTCTTGATAGGGAAAGGCATACTTTGAATGATTTCTGGGCATGTGATTAATGAATGTTATGGAAATATTCATTTGAACTGAATATTTATTTAAAGCAATATGATAAACAAAGAATCTAAATATTACATTTCCTTTATCTAATTCAATAATTTGGAAGATATAACCTGGAATTTTATTGATGAGGACAGTACCCCTCACTGTGCATAAATAACAATAGAAGGATGGATATTAAATGCCTGTAGCATATTCTTTGTCTAGCGTGTTCCTTTTTTCCTACAGTCCAGTCACCTTCCAGTGTGGATCCCCTTTACCTCTTCCAGTCACTAACCCAGATGTCTTACTACTCTACATGTTCTGATATGGTCCCTCGTTACTTGCACTGGCAGTCTGTCTTTGCAGATTGAGGCAATGAGCTACATGTGAACTAGACTTTGGTGATGTGATTCCATTTCCTACAGCCCATTCATGTATAGTATGTGACTGAGCAATTAATGTAATCAGACCACCTTTGATTGGTGGATCTTACCAGTTAACAAATAAAAATAAATGTATATGGAACCTTCCCTTTAGGAGAGGATAGGCTTGGCAAATTCATAATGGACCCATAAGGAGGTGAGGAAAGAGTTATAATAGAGGTTTAGTGATCACGAGCATACAGCTGACTGTGATATATTGATTTTTTGTGACTCCCGTGGACTTAACTACGCAGTAGCTGGTGGATTCTGCCTTTCAGGGCTGATAGAATTACTAAGAACCTCTGCACCACTGTGCATTTTTGAAACACTGATCTGAAGCATTTTTTTCTGGGACAGTTTACATATACGGAGCTTCAAAAAAGGGAGGCATGTGACTACTTTTCGTGCTCATTCCAAGGTGTACATATTTTGCAGATTAACTAAACTTATGGCATTGCAAAGAGTTATTTGTCTTCATAGGTTCATAGGTTCATAGGTAGATACTAGGCTATTGGCCCAAGGGCCTAAGTAAGCCTAGCCAACAAGGTTCCCTGGCTTACAACACCCAAGAAAGTTAATTTCCTGTGCCCCTGTTGAGCAGAGCCACAGAAGAGATCCCTGGGGTTTGTTTCATATTTCCCAGCCACTCATCAAGATTTTTCTTGAAGGGTGCTAATGAGGAACTTTGTTTGACATAGATGGGTAGCTTGTTCCAGAGTATAGGAAGTCTCTGGGACAGGAATTTATCCCTCCAGCATGTCCTGTTTATTGTGGTGAAAAGGTTTAGGTCCCTAGAGCGTGTAGCTCAAAGTGATTGGGATTTCTTTAGGTGTAGCATGTCCAACAGCTCTGGGTTTAACATAGCTTTATATGTTAGGCAGAGATCTCCTTGGAGTAGGCAGTATGCTACAGAGTAAAGCTGGAATTTTTTCAGACGGTTAGTGTAGGGCATCTGTTTGAGGCCAGTAATCCTCTTTGTTAGGTACTTCTGCGGCCTTTTCAGCTGCTGCAGATGTCTTGTGAGGTACATTCCAAAGGGGCGTTGTACTCTATAATGGGTCTGAGGGCTGAGTAGAGGGGAACAATTACCTCTTTTTTTCTGGATGAGAACCCTTTTGTGATGAGGTGTGCCACATAGAAGGATTTCCTGACTACTGTGGTGATGTGATTATCAAAGGAGAGACTCCTGTCCACCTGGGTCCCAAGGTCTCTTATCACACATTCGGAGTTAAGTAGACTGCCATTTATGTGGTAGTTCATGAGTACAGAGTTTTACCAAAGGGGATGACAATGCACTTTTTGGCATTGAGCTTGAGGCCATGCCTCTGACACCAGGCATCTGTCTCAGTGAGGCCCTTCTGTAGGATGTCCACATCATTTGGGGACTCGACTTTGTTAGCCAGAGGCCTTCTGTGTTAGCCTGTACTTCAGAGAAGTAGATACCAAACAGGAGAGGTCCCAGGGCTGAACCCTGTGGTACTCCACTTGTCACTGGTTTGAAGTCAGATTTGGAGTTTGCAACTTTTACAGTGTGGGTTCTGTCAGTGAGCCACTTGGCAACCCATCTTGTGACGTAGGGATTTATACCTAGTTTAGTGAGTTTAGCTATAATTCCAAAATGGGGGATGGTGTCAAAAGTCTTGGCGAGGTCAAGATAAGCTGTGTGAACCACCTTACACTTGTCTACGGCTTTGGTGACTGACTCAAACAGGTCAAGTCAGGTTCAGAAGGCATGATCTGCCTTTCACAAACCCAAACTGGATGGGTCCAGAGTTTGGAGGTTACCAATATCTTTGTTTATGAGTTCCACAATGATACATTCTATGGCCTTGCAGACCAGGCTCATCAGGCTAATAGGGCGATAGTTCCCAGGATCAGTGGTGGGTCCCCATTTGTGGAGTAGGATAACTGTTGCTGTGCACCATTCAGTGGGCACAAAGCCTAATGTGAGACTATGCTTGAACATAGATTCATAGATTAGTACTAAGCTAATTGCCCTTGCGAGCCATTTTAAGCCTAGCCAATTATCCCTTGTGAGACTCAAACCCTGCACCTTGTATTTGTAAGCAAACACTTTAACCTTTAGGCCACCCTCCCACCACTGGTGCTTAGGTGGGAGTCAGTTTGTTCTGAAGTTCATGTAAAATGCAGTCCGGGATGTTGTCCGGTCCCATGGATGCTGTGCTTTTGGTTTTAGAGAGTGCAGCTCTTACCTGCATAGATGTGATTACAGGGACTCTGCATTCTTCCTATATATATATATATATATATATATATATATATATATATATATATATATATATAGGCACTTTAGGGGGTGAGAGGAGGGTAAAGTTAGCACTGAACCTATCTGCCAGGATGTTGGCAATATCAGTTGGTTCTGTAATTTCCGTGCCATTGTGCTGTAACTCAGAGCAGATCTGGGTGTTGCCATTGCGATTCTTGACATAGCTATAGAATGCTTTGTGGTTGCCCTTAGAATCAGTGGCGATTTTGTTTTTGTAGCTAGCTTTGGAGGATCTTATAAGGGATCTCAGTTTCTTACTGAAGGTGACGAGGGAGCTCTTCCACTCATGGGATTTTACTCTCTTTTTCAACAGTTTCTTCCTTCTGTTGTAGAGTTTGTTTATGGCAGGGGACCACCAGATTGGCTTCCTTTTTTTGTAGGATAGCATATTGGTTCTGTTTGTGATAGCTCGATCCATGCACTTGTGTAAGTGCTTATAGAGTGCATTTGTGTAGGATTCAGCAGTTGTAACTGTATTGCCCATCTGCATGGATGTCATGAAGTTCGCCACTTCTGTCTTAAGAAGCATGAAGTTGGCTTTGGAGAAATTTTTTACTGTGGTTTCCTTAATGGTGGGTGGGGGCAGGACACGGATATCTAGGGTGATTAGCTTATGGTTGGATCTGACCAACAAGGAGTTGACTTCAGGTGTGGAACACCGGTCACTCATGTTGGTAATGACTAGGTCTAGGATATTGTTGCCCCTGGTGGGGGTGTAGATAAGTTGATCCAGGGCATTGGAATTTATGCATTCCAGAAAGCGTTGAGTGAAGGAGTTTGTACATGAGTAGTTTTCCCAGTTAATGGTGGGGTAGTTGAAATCGCCCATTATTAGGGTGTTTGGTTGAACCCTAATATTTTCCAGTATATAAAGAAAAGAGGAGTGGGAATCCTGGGGCATGGTGGGGGAATCTGTAGCAAGCTACAATATGGATTGCAGTTTTACCCAGAGTTAGTTGCACTTGGATAACCTCGGATGCATTATGCTGTGCAACTAGCCTGGAGGTGTGGATATCTTTAATGAATATGTACACACCTCCGCCTTTGGTGTTCTGGTCCAGGTTAGATAGCCGAAAAGTGTGGTATGAGTTATAGCCTGGTAATCAGGGGTGCTCTATAGAGCCTTGAACCAGGTCTCAGTCACTGGACAGATATAAATGTTCTCCATTTTAAGGAGTGCCTTGAGTGAGTGCATTTTGAGATTTAGACTTCTAGAATTGAGTAGCATTACCCTCAGTTTTTGCTTGCCTGTTCCTGTTATGGTGGTGAATTTGTCATTTGAACCTTGACTAAAAAAGGCACTATAGCGGCGGCAAGACCCTTAGCCGGTATCCGGAATCCCAGGGGTGACAGGTGCAGGCTATCTCTGGCAAAGCATCGTGGTCTGTCGACCATGTTTTCCCAGCCAGATAGATACTGGATCCCCTTAGAATGACACCAGAAGCTTAGCCAATTGTTGAACTCAATCACTTAGTCCTTGTACTGCAGTTTCATTCTGGGCAATGGCAGGATGTTACTCAGGGCTAGGGTCATACCTGCCTGGGCTACAAGATCGGAGAGCTCTTCCATGTCTCTTTTCATGTAGTCCAGGGAGGTACGTCTCAGATCATTCACACCAACATGGACAATAACAGAGTCATATCAGTGGCATGACCTGAGTGCATGGGTTATGTGGCGGATTCTGGCACCCGACAGGCAGCTGACAGTAACCTTCTCCTTCTTTAGCCTGGTGAGTGGGACATCAGTGTGCCTGACTATAGAGTCATCTATTAACTAGTGTGTTGGGTACGTTGTTTTGCCTTATGGGCTGTGGTTTATTGGCACACTGAATTTGTGGGCTATGTGTCATTTGGGTTGTGTTGGGGGGTGGAGGTTGCTTGCGTTTCTGCTTTGGAGGTCTCTGTTGCTTGAGCAGATTATTACTGAGAGCCTCCGCAAATGTTTTTGTGTTTCTATGTGTGGATTTTGGTGGTGTGGGTTTAGTGGCACTATGTGATGAGAGTAGTGCAGTGCAAGTGTTTACCTTCTCCTCTTGACCGTCAAGTTCAGTCTTGGCTGGAGAGAGCTTTATCTCCAGTTTGTCTAGATAAGTGCATCTCTCACAGGTTGTAGTGGGTGGTAGGAGGAGAGGGTTGTATGTGCACATGAGGCAATTGCTACATTGCCCCAAGATGCCCATAAGCTGACACTTAGACATGCCTGAATAAAAAACTACTTTCCTCTAGACAAGTGAGGAAAGTGAGTATAAGAGCTGTTTTTCTCTAAGCAAGTGAGGAAAGTAAGTACAAAAACTGTTTTCCTCTAGGTAAAGAGGAAGGTTGAGTGCTGTAGCAATTTGCAGCTTATTTAGTGCTAACATAAAGTTCTGAACAAGTGCTGAGCATGAACAAGCAAATTAAAGTGCTAAAACTAAGAATCTGCACCTGGATCTTGTGGTAGATAGGCTACCTAGTGCTTACCACTCCCGCTGATAAGCTAGAATGCTTCCTTCCAACACAGAAAGGCTTGGGGGGGCTCAGACGCTTGCAAACAGTCCTGGATACAGCATATCTGTATCTGGACTAGACTAGTTACAGGAAAAGTGGGAAACAAGTGCAAACGCTGGCTTTTAAACCAGAAAATTGTAAGAGATGGAAAAACTCCCCAAACGGCCATTAAACTACAATTTCTGGGCCAGAAACCACTCTTGTGGTAGATAGGCTACCTAGTGCTTACCACTCCCACTGATAAGCTAGAAGGCCTCTCTCCAACACAGAAAGGCTTGGGGGGCTCTGAAGCTTACAAGCAGTCCTGGATACAGCAAATCTGTATCTGGACTAGACTAGTTACAGGAAAGGTGGGAAACAAGCGCAAATGCAGGATTTTAAACCAGAAAGTTGAAAGAGATGGAAAAACTGCTCAAACGGCCAATAAACTACAATTTCTGGGCCAGAAACCACTTGTAGTAGATAGGCTACCTAGTGCTTACCACTCCCACTGATAAGCTAGAAGGCTTTCCTCCAACACAGAAAAGCTTTGGGGGCTCAGAAGCTTACAAACAGTCCTGGTTACAGCAAATCTGTATCTGGACTAGACTAGTTACAGGAAAGGCAGGAAACAAGCTTAGAATTTTTTTTTGAAAGTGGAAAGGGAGAAAGGAGAAACAGTAGATTGCTCAAAATGAAGGACCTAAGTGGCTTGCTCTTCACAAATGTTCTCTCTGTATTAGATAGAATGAGCTAGTGAAACTAGACTGGAATAGAGCTGGGATAGAGCTGAACAGATGGGACTGCACTTCATGTTTCTCAACACTCCCAGTTTGTTGAATAATTAAGCAATTATCTGTGGCCGGGGATTGGACTAGCGTGAAGTTTCCAACCAGGTTTCCAGGATTGGTCCTAAGGGTGAATATTAGTATAGATAGGGAGGTCATTATGTTCATTTTCAAATTTGAAAAAGCTTTTGAAAATAAAAAAGTTGGGAGTCACCTACTCGTAGTAAAAGACACATACCAGTATTTCTTTTTGTTTATTTTTAATTTTCATAAAACTGTGTTTTGCTGAAACATAACCTTTACTTAATTTGCAATTTATTTAATTATTAGAACAGTAGTGCTTGAAATTACCATTGTGCCAGATGCAGAATGCAGCTTGGAGTTTAATATCAGGTGTGCAATCCATTTGTGTGCATCATGCAGTTAACAACAAGATACAGCATGGGGATCTCATAGCTTAAACGAAAATTGCTACCTGCAATAGGTAAGCAGGTATTATTGATGTGAGCATTCCAGGAGATGTCAAAGGATAACTTCCTGCTAGAATATGCAGTCAGTCAATAAAAAGTTGTGACTTTGCCTTTTTAGCATTAGTCACAGAATAATTTCCTAGTAAACCAATGTGGCGACAAACGAAATAACTATAAAACCAAAAAACACAGGAACAGACTGCAGGACAGTACCAGAAAACTTTAATATGTTAAGCGCTTTTCGTTTGTTCGAATGACAAACTTCTTCAGACATAGAAAAATCACTTGACACAATCTTTAAATAGAATAACTGTTAATTGGTCAATAATTGAAACAACTCATTTAAAGGTATAAAGACATTACCTAAAAGCACCTCTCTTACAACTAAACATTATACTAAACAAATTAAATAAATAATAACAATAATTATAAATGATATTATACTTCAAAATACATATTGTAAATATTTAAACAAGTTATAAAATATAAAAACCAGTAAAATACATCATCTTAACAGGCTTTTAATTTTAAGGATGCTACTAATTGAGCAACCCTCATTCAAGCCAGGTACGCTATACGCGTTCAGCCTGATCTGCCAACAAAGCTCTAATTCTTCTAATCTAAATAAGTCAGGACCACCCCGAGGGTTAAAGGAAATCTGATCAATGACTACATTCGAACAAACGAAAAGCGCTTAACATATTAAAGTTTTCTGGTATTGTTCTGCAGTCTGTTCCTGTGTTTTTTAGTTTTATAGTTATTTCGTTTGTCGCCACGTTGGTTTACTAGTTTTTTATGGCATCTGGTTTAGACTTGGAGGACAATGGTACCGCATTTAAGAACACTCCTGTTATTTTATGGAATTGTGATATGGCAAGGGACTCGCCACCTTTGGAGGTGCCTAATGCTGAGAATCATAATTTTAATATTCTTATTTCATGCTTGGATTGCCTTATGGCGCGATGGGACAATTTGGAATGCCAACATAGCGTTCAGAAAGCACCGCTCTTACACGTTTCTGGTTTAGTGAGTGGATCTACTTCGAGTGATGTGAACTGAAGTACCGGACATCCTACATCACCTTTGGTTCAACAACAGGGTTCGCAACGAGGGCAGAGGAGTATTCCGGCCAATATAATGGCTAGTTCTATCCAACAACCATTACTGACTGCTGATAATAACTGCGGTGTTAACCAGCACAACAACAATGTGCTTCCTGTTACTTCAGCGATTACAACTACAATTCCATCTTCTACTTCTGTTCCTGGGTTGCCGGCTGCTGAAGTACAGACTTCGGATATGGTAAATGATCGTTCTAGTTTTGACATTAATAACTGGCTGGCTTATAATTTTACTTTTACACTACCAACTAATAACATTCCATCGCGGGATCCAATTAATGACAGTGGACAACCCGACATTTCAGTTAGTTTAAAAGTGTTTGACAATTTGCTTGTAAAACTTAGGAAGACCCAGATGGAAATTTCCTATTTCCAGGAATGCCTTAAACGTAAGATCGTCCCTAAAGGCTTAAGACACTTCCAGTACCCTACTGGTTTGGAGGTTAATTCATCATTTCACAGGGACTTGCTTGCTTTATTTGACCGTCAAGGTTTGGAACTTCTTGATTTAATGATCAAGCATTATTCCTTGCTGGTGGATATGTTGAGTAAGCAAGTGTGTGACTTGGATGAAAAGATTAGACTTGATGTTGAATTTTTTCATTATAAATTTGAATATAATAGGATTTTTTCCAGTATTGACCAGTACTTAAACAAACTTAGGTACAACAAAGTTAAGAAGCTGGATAGGGACACTAAGGCATACAATGATGGAACAGCATACCCACGTCCATCTTCTGCACAGGTGTGGCATTGTTCTACCCCTTTGGATCATTCTTCCTCAAATAAGAGAACTAACTTACTGGATAAAGTGAACGACCAAGTCACGGACAATCCAACTCCTACTGTTACCAACTCTGTAGACACGACTCTCACTGTACCCAGTAGGGGTGAGATGCCACAATATGACAATAGGCTTGGACAACACAATTTGAGATCTCACGACCCTAATTTTTTAGGAGCGAGACAAAAACAACAGACAGGGCACTCCAATCAGAAGAAGAAACAGAAGTACAGATAACCTGTGATTTAGGTCTTAATGTTTGTGACTTTGAAAACTTAATTGACCATTCTGGGTTACCTGAAGCTGCTGTATCTATTTCTTTACCTGTTTGTACTAGTTTGACTACTGTGACTAATCTGTGTGAAGTTGATGATAACAACTTTTCAAATGCTGACATTTGTGTTACACCACTGAGTAACTTGACTATCCTTAACAATAATTCAGAACCCACAGGGTCAGAGTTGCTGGAGCTATGTCAGACTCTAAGCCAGTCACAAGCGGTGTCCCACAGGGCTCAGTCCTGGGACCCCTCTTGTTTGGCATTTATTTTTCCGAGGTACAGGCAAACATAGGAGGATTGTGGCTGACAAAGTTCGCAGATGACTGCAAACTGGGCGCCATAATTGATACTCCAGCGGACACAAATATCCTTCAGAGAGGACTCATAGAAATGGATAATTGGTGCCAGAGCCATGGCCTTAAGCTTAACGCCAAACAATGTATAGTCATACCCTTTGGGAAAAACAAGGTACCCACAAATTACCGCATAGGTGGTAATCCATTAAGTACGGAAGAGGTAATCAGGGACCTAGGGACCCAGGTTGACAGTAACCTCTCTTTTGACACTCACATTGCCAAAGTGGTTAGGAAGACCTTCTATATTGCCCACCTTATCATGAAGGGTTTCACATCTAGATCAAGAGAGGTCATTGTGCCCCTATACTCATCTCTTATTAGGCCAATGATTGAGTACAATGCCCCATTCGGGATGTATCTTACCCGACACCTGCAGCAGTTGGAAAGACCCCAAAAGTTCCTCACCAAGAGGACAAAGGGTCTTAAACATATGTCATATGCTGCCCGACTGAAAAAACTCCAGCTCTATTCAGTCGCATACCGCCTACTCAGAGGTGACCTGTGCCTAACGTACAAGGCCATGTCCAATCCGGAATTAATGGACATGCTCCACCTCAAAAAATCCAAATCCATCAGAGCAACGAGAGCAAGAGACTTAAACCTCAACACAGAAATAAATAGGACGTGCTGGAGGGACAGATTCATAACCCAGAGGCTCCCTACACTCTGGAACAGAATCCCAATCCATGTTAGGCAGAGCCCGTCACTAACTCTATTCAAGAGAAGTCTTGGCGAGTGGATGGGAGATCGTAGGTTTACCCCGGGGGTCATCTCTGTGTCACTACTAGACAGAGGCACAGTAAACTAAACCCTAAATGGGCATAGTATTCTCATCCTAAGGGGTGGTGAAAGCCACACACACTCTGGCTAGGCTTATAAATGCCCTAGGGCAGATAGCCTAGTACGAACCTATGAACCTATGAACCTAATACAAGTGGTGACTTTAGAGTATATAACTTTTCTTCTGTTGACATCTCACCAGACCTGGTAGAGTTGTTATCTAAAGGCCACACGTATGTTCCACCTCAGAAGCCTGACCTGGTTAAAACTATTATTGACTTGAAGTTGTATATCAGGAAACTTAATCTTAATTTAATGATGGGTAATACGATCATGTCTGATACTAATAGTTTTAGGATTCCCAGTGTCTTCAATCCTCCACTTCACCCCTTGTTACAAATTTTTCAACTAATTTGTGAACTGGATATACGTAAAAGATTCCAGTCAGGGACGTATGGTGGGTTGTATGGTAATAACTTGAGAGTGGAAAAGGAAGGTCTTGATTTCATCAAACTCAATGACATTAGGTTTTGCAAACCAGGCAAGGGTGGTGGTGTGGTTGTTTTCGACAATGCTGATTACAGTGTAAGGATGCTTCAATTACTGAATTCCCCCTATTATGCTGTTAGCTCAAGATCTGAAATTAATAATGCCTACCACACTATTAAAAACTCCATTGAAGATATGTTTATTGAAGGTCGAATCACCCAGAACATTTACAATTTTATGTCAATATCATATCCAAAATTTCCTTGTTTATTTGGTATACCTAAATTACACAAGGACGTAACTAATCCTCCTATGCGCCCTCTTGTGGACGGCAGAGGATCTCCCACCTATCCTTGTGCCAAAGTTGTGGATTCCATTCTCCAGAAATATTTGGTTAGTTTGGACCAGATTTGCAAGGATTCTTGGAAGTTCTTGGATAAAATCAACAACTTAGAGGTCAGTTTGAGATACAATTTTCTAACTATTGACGTTAATGACCTCTATACATGTATCCCACATGAAATTGCCTTGAGTGGGTAGTTGAAATGTTAAGACTTCAAGGCAGCACTTGTAATGAGTTAGAGTTAGTTCAGGAATTGTTGGATATTATTCTAGATAATAACTACTTCTTGTTTGAGGGTAACTTTTACCTCCAGAAAGTGGGTGTAGCTATGGGCTCCCCTTGTGGCGCCAGTGTAGCCAACATGGTTATGGCCCACTGGGAACATCTTTTTGTACTCGAGAACTGTGAACTCAAGGACAAGTTAATATTCTATACTTGCTATCTGGATGACATCTTTATTTTATTGGATGGTGATAGTACTGTTGGTGAGTCAGTGGTTGAGTATTTTAACAGGACTACTCACTTTTTGAAGTTTACTTATACATTTAATATGGAGTCCATTGCTTACCTTGACATACTTTTGTCTAAAGATTATTCAACACAAAAATTAAAAGCTTCCATTTTCAGTAAGAGTACATACTCTAACTCATTCTTACATTTTTCTAGCTGCCACCCACTACATCAAAAACGGGCTATTGTAAAGGGCCAACTAGTCAGGGCAGCCCGTATTATTACTTTAGATAAAGACTTCCTCGATGAATGTAAGCATTTGAGAGGAATGTTTGTCCACCGTGGGTACCCTGAACTTATGGTTGATGAAATCATTGAAGAGGTTGTAAGTAAACGTCAGAGACACTTTTACAACCCATTATTGAACAATGGTTTTAATTCATGTGGTGAAACAGTTAACGCTAGTGCATCAGTACCGGTAGTTCCTGCTGAATTTCCAACAACAAAAACACTTGGGGCCACTTTTGTAACACCTTATAATCTTAACAGTAAAGACTGTTTTGAGATCTTGATTAAAAACTGGGCAATTTTTAAGAACGACAACAGCGTATATCAAAGTGTAGGTGACCGGCCAGTGGTTGTTTACAAAAGGGGTAAAAACCTTAAGGCCTACTATGAACACCGTGCAAATTCAAATATAAGGACAGTGGGTATGTATAAATGCCAGGCTTGCAACTACTGTTCTTATATTATTGAATCTAATAGATTCACAATTCATAATCAACAATACAATTTGAAATTGAGAGTAAATTGCAACTCAAAAATGGTAGTGTATTTAGCTCAGTGTCAGTCATGTCCGGCCTTCTATGTTGGAAAAACTGAGAGAAGGTTACGTGACCGTATGTATGAGCATATTTATGCTATAAGAAAGCAGAAACCTGAAAATACATTGGCAAAACATAACTTACAATATTCTAACCATACTTTTAAATTTATAGTCATGGATCAGATTTCCTTTAACCCTCGGGGTGGTCCTGACTTATTTAGATTAGAAGAATTAGAGCTTTGTTGGCAGATCAGGCTGAACGCGTATAGCGTACCTGGCTTGAATGAGGGTTGCTCAATTAGTAGCATCCTTAAAATTAAAAGCCTGTTAAGATGATGTATTTTACTGGTTTTTATATTTTATAACTTGTTTAAATATTTACAATATGTATTTTAAAGTATAATATCATTTACAATTATTGTTATTATTTATTTAATTTGTTTAGTATAATGTTTAGTTGTAAGAGAGGTACTTGCAGGTAATGTCTTTATACCTTTAAATGAGTTGTTTCAATTACTGACCAATTAACAGTTATTCTATTTAAAAATTGTGTCAAGTGATTTTTCTATGTCTGAAGAAGTTTGTCATTCGAACAAACAAAAAGCGCTTAACATATTAAAGTTTTCTGGTACCGTCCTGCAGTCTGTTCCTGTGTTTTTTGGTTTTATATAATAATTTCCCCCAAATACCTCTCCTCTTTACTAACTGCATACATGAAGGAATAAGAAACACGTCTGTTGACAAGAATACCATTACTACATTTGTTGTGATGTTTAGTAATTGGTAACAATAGCAAAACTCTTTATCACTTTTTCTTACATATGGTGGAGGGAGATGGAATGGAATGCAATAATTCCAGGCAAAATGCAAGTGCTCCTTTCTGACTAGACAACAGCACATCTACATACAGCAACATAAAGCTAAGTAGTAGGAAAGTGTTGTTTGACCTACTTCATCTGCCTAGTTCACTGCAAGTTTACTAAAATACTGTTAATTACAAAAAAAAAATGCTGAAAAACTGCTCATGGCCTCTTATATTCCATTATTTATGAGTTATGCCTGTTCCTTATAAAATTTTATATTATCAGTGGTTCTTTGACCATTGCTGGAATGAGTTCAATAGTCTTACAGTGAAATGATGCCGGTTATATTGACCCTTGAATTAACTTCTTGTATTGTTTGCTATGCTCCTTTCTTACACATCTTTTGTTTTATAAAAAAAATGCTACACTCTGTAACTTTATGGTGCACTTGTAATATTTAATTACTTCTCTCTTAACTTTTTTCCCTCCTTTCCAACAAGCTTACATATAGTAAACTTCTAAAATTTGTCTTTATGATTCTTGGTATAATTTTATATGCCACTTAAGAAGTGATTTCAGGGTCTACCTCTCTCCTATTTACCTGTAAAATCAGCTCACCGGAGGTGTGTATATTATGCCAGTGGTATCCCAGCATTGCTTGGTATTGAGCTAGGAACTAGGTTTCTTCTTTTTTGAAGTGCAGTACCTCCTCTGACATAGCCAGTCACATCACTGTCTCCCAAACTGCTTGTCTCGTTGTAATAATCTAATAACATTGCTAAGTGAACTTCTCCTTTTTACTGGTGTTCCCATCAATATGTTGTGTGCTGTTCATTAAGTTTGTTTCCCTTATAACTTGCTAGATATTTCTTTGCTAAAATTCTAAGTGGGCATAATTTTGGACTATTACTCATACCCCTTTCTAATTTTCTGTGCTTCCATTTAGGAATGATCTCTATTGCAGATTTTTTTTTTGCCTGCAAATATACCATTAGCTATGATGTTTTTTGTAGACCCTGTTTATTGTTAACAAAGAAATTATACAGAAGTAGATTCAGCATTGAAGATCATTATGCCGAGAAGCTCTCACTCCTATATGAGTGGGACAAAAGAAGTATCAGTAGACATCCCATATGTTTCACTTCTTATATCCATAGCCTGACATTAAGAAACCTTCTTTCAGATCAGACAATGGCTGCTGAGCTCATTAACTTGGGTATAGTAGATCCCATTCTAAGGTAGGTACACATACTAACTGCTTTCTTTAAAGTAATAAGTTCCGTCCTTGAGAGATAATGCTGATGGCTGGAAAGGAATGCAATTTATGGTGATGAGTTGTTTAAATAGCTTTGTATCAGTGACTCAAAGAGTAGCCAATTATATAAGATGGGAAACAGACAAATGAACACTGACAAACCCATTTTTCAACTTATTCCCCTTTATGCTCCATGGTAAATCTCTTCCTGTGGCATACTGAACCTTTGCTTGGATACGTCTCAACTTCTTTACTCAAGAAATCTGGACAAGGCCTAAAATAACGGGAGGCCAAAGCCCTGAAAATAAGGATATATTTTAAATATTGCTCTTATAAACTTAGAAAATTGCTGGAATGACAGGAATTGTAGTAGCATGCATTTTTATAAAGGATATGAAGTCTGAAATGCAAATGTATGTCATTATTTAATGACTTCAATCCTCACTGATTTGCTAGAAAACCACAAATTTTATGAGGAACAGACCAAAAATATAAGGCAAAAATCTGGACATTCTATGAAAATGTGGACAGATGAGAATTATGAAGTGGTCTTTGTCATGGATGTTCAGAACCATTTCGCTTGTCACTCAGTACTTCATAATTTTAGCCTTACTTGAGCTGCCAAATATAGGGTGATCCCTCTGTGTGCACCCTAGGGGCAGGCATTTCTCCCTCTAGGGAATGTGTCTATTTTGGCTATGAGTATGTGTCCTGTACTGCCTTGAGGTCAGTGATATACTGAAGTGGGAACTGGGAAGACAAACTGTTATGCCAATAAAAGTTTAAAATAAAGCCAAGGCTTGGTACACAAAGAAGAAGACCATTGCATTAGTTTTCTCTTCTAATAACTAATTCTCTAACTTCTCCTGTGAGTGATCCAAGATTTCATGGATAGGACTCAAACATTTCTCTGGAATCTATCTAAAGTGGACTGGCTCAGAAATATTGGTATTTGCAGTTAATATTTCTAGGCTGTGACTGTTTTCTCAAAACATGTTCACTGCTCTTCCTGTGCTAAATTTGGAGGAAGCTGTTGTAAATGCAGTAAGAATTAATAGATACTGAACATCAAAGTTCAAGTAGGAGCTAAAATTACGAAGTACTGAGTAATGAAGGAAATGATTCTGAACATCCACTGCATACCTCTCATCTGTCCAGATTTTCCCAGAATGTCCAGATTGTTGTCTCATATTTTTGGTCTGTTCCTCATAAAATGTGTGGTTTTCTGGCAAATCAGTGATGATTGAAGTTATTTGATGAAATAGTTGGTGATGAATGAAAATGGCACAAATCTGTATTTATAGCTCATGTATATACTTGTTTTGCAATGTGCTCAAAGGAAAGAAATGTTCCCTAGCACATCGACTAGGGCCTGTTCATTTATGTTCAGCGTCATTACAATATGCATAACTCTGTGAGTACAACAGGACATATTAGTATAAAGAAATAGCATAGAAGGAGCATTGGCACTGATTTATTAATCTGGTTTCCTTCATTCGTGTCTTAGATACCTATTATTTTAATTTATTGATAGTATCATGGCTACAAATTCTAGTTTGTGTGCCTTTTGTTTTTTTGTCTTTATCAGTTGATGTTCCATTCAGTGTTTGTTTGCAGATCTTAATGAATGTGAAAAACAAGAAGCAAAATGCAGTGAAGGAACACTATGTGAAAACACTTATGGAAGTTACAAGTGTCTCTGTAATGAAACTACTGACATGGAATCCCACGCCTGCATTGTATCTGGTAAGCAAACACCCTTTATAGTCTTACTTTAGAGGTATAAATGTGAAAATGACTGCACAGTTTCTTAGGTGAGCCTGAGATATGTAGCTTATCTTGGAGAAGGTACAACAGGAAAGGAATGGGAGGCTGTTGAGAAAGAGAGAGAAGACAGGGGAAACATTTATGTGTATTTAAAATCCGCAATCTTGCATGATAGCTATAAATGTTGCATGCAAACACGAAGCACACGCATGCGCACACACACACACACACACACACACACACACACACACACACACACACACACACACACACACACACACACACACACACACACACACACACACACACACACACTCACTCACAGACACACACACACACACACACACACACACACACACACACACACACACACACACACACACACACACACACACACACACACACACACAGACACACACACACACACACACATTTTGTTGCTCTCAGATGATCTCTGATAATTAGAAGTACCATCAGGAATTCCAGTTATACATAATTCTCCCATGTAAAATATTATTAGAATAATTCTCCCTTGTTGCTACAGCAGCAGTTCCATCTCTGTTTACACCCATAATTGAACAGCTATACACATGCCTGACTGGGTGTGTAGAGACTTATCACATCTCTGTATGGAAACATGGTTAGCAGTTCTAGGTTTCCATTTCTGTCTGTGTATCTTTGCAGGTTCTTCTTTTTAGTCCAGTTTTGGATCTTGGACGTTGTTTAGTGGGATTCACACATTTGAACTGCTTCAACATATTGTCTTTTTTTCATATTGGTTGTAATATGCTGATTTCCTTATGAGTCAGAAAAAGGGATTAGGCTTGCCCTTTTCAAGCAGCACATTCATCATGGAGTCTAATGCTCAGAAATGCTGAATGAAGTGCAAAAGAGTCAATGGCCATCAGTAAGCTGCTGCGTAGAGATATAAAGCCCGAGAAAACAATGTTCTTCAACATCAGAATCATGTCTATCAAAACTGTCATGATTCCTGATATTTTGGATGGCTTATAGTGGTCCGTGTGTTTGATGTGATTTATGACCAGCAATAAGCAACAGTGAAAGAGAAATAAATGTCATTCATGGCTATCAGACCTGCATTACATGCAAATGACTTTAATGATAAGATAGTATTTGCTGTCAGTACAGAAATAATAGTTTAGTGAAGCAGAAATGTTAACAACAGTCAGATGTCAGTGCAGTACATCAGAATTACAGAACTTCCATTCATGCTCGCTATACCAAGATACAGAAGCACATCACTGTCAGCATCTTCCAGTGTAACCTTCAGCACCAAATAGCTCACGTATAACGCTGCACTATACTGTTGCCTTACATGTGCTGTTGATAGTTGTCTTTTTCTTTTTATCTATGTGCTTTGATACTGATGCAGAAAAACTGCTTGATGTTCTTCCTGCATTCATGTGATCATCTGAGAACACTATTCACTTTTAGATAGCATATGTTTTTTTTAGGCTGGGGGCATTTGGTTCAATAACTATTACTTCAGACAATTCATCAGCCAAACTCTATTTCAGAATCAGTCTTCTGTATTATTGTACAATTTCAGAGCTGATATATTTGGAAATGCAGAGATGTCTGAGTAGTGCAAGATGATTTACGCCTATCCCCACAAAAACATCTGATCTTAGTTTTTTATGTTGAAGGTTAAGAATGTTGATGGTATATGTGCAGTGTCTTGGATTTTGATGCAAGCTGCATCTGTGATCCAGTATAGACTATATTAAGGATTTTAAAGGCAGCACAGAAGTCACTTGACATTTGGAAGGTTTGCACAGTAAGGAGACAAACATTGTCTATTAAATGCAGTTTGACTTTATATAGTGATACAAGTTTTTGATTTGTTTTGATGATTATTTACTTATTGGTTGATTGATTGATTGATTGATTGATTGATTGATTGATTGATTGATTGATTGACTGATTGATTGGCATTTGATTAGCAGGAAAATCTAACTGGGTAGAAGCCCATTTTCAGTGGAGGCCTGGTGAGAAGAGCTCAAAGAATATGTAATTATATAATAGATGTGTTGGTTGAATTTTAGTTTATGATAAGTGAAGCAACTCAGACCAGCTCTCTAAGATGAGAATTTTATGCCTGTGAATTTGCACTACATTGCATGTTGTTTCACTTGCCCAACATACACACTCACACACTTATACCTGACTGGTTAACAAATTTCATGCAGTATAATACTTTGGATGGACTGAAGAACTGCAATCTTAATTTGCACTGGTCAACAGCCTTACACTTGTATTTGTCATCTGCCTTTTATTCCCATCACACATCCTCCTCTTACTGACCACATATCTTTAACAACTGTTGCTGTAGATTAGCTGAGGTACAAGCCAACATCTGACATTGGCAGATGCCTCTTTTTCCATGGGATATGGGTCAGGCTGAAAAGGTTCTGCACTCCACTTACCCAGACAGTTAAGAAATGAATAATTAAAAATAAATAGTTTTTTTTCTGCCAAATACAGAGAATTTTTTTTCAGAATGTGTTAGAAAGACACTCATAACATGGAGTAGAGGGATTAAGCCCTGGCTATGACCCAGTTGACCTTAGAAGCTTGGGCATCTGAGGAGCTGGCAGGTAAAGATGGGAGTGCACTTCAGCTGATCTCCAACAAAGGCCTAGATATGCAGAGAGGATAGTGTCCTAAAGGAGAAGTCAGGAGGTGTTACCATGGAGGTGGGGATGATATGCCAGCCCATCCTCATTGCACGTCCACCCCCAGATATTAATGGGTATGCATGAGGATAAGAATTAAGGCATAAAACAGAAAATACCCCTTCACAATATGATGCTACACCAGCAGCCTCAGTATCTTCACTGGCCCTGAGCATTGGTCAGATCAAGTCTGTGAGAGGCAGTGAGTGTCCAGTATACCCAGTTGACAAGGAGTGGCCCTGATGACATTTAATAGTTGGTTGTGAGGAGCAAAAAAAAAACATGTTGGAAAGGTACATTATTTCAAAATTGTTATGAGTATTTTTTCTGCATTTAGGCTTTCCATTGCAAAATGATATAGGCTGCCCTTTGTTTATTTCTAAAGGACATCATTGCATGGTATAAAAATATGTCATACTTAGTCTGTTAAAATAATATGAGCATCTCTGTGCAAGATAAATTCAATGAAGTCAGCATCATGCTGTAATATCTGTCTCCAACAGAATGAAAACAAATGGTCTTTTTGACACTGGATTAATGAAAATGGTATAATCTTGTGAAAGGAATAAAACTTGCAAAGCCTAGTAAAGTTCATATAAGTTATCAATGAATTATCATTAGACCATTAAGAACAGCTGATAACAGCACATATGTGACTGTCAGTCTTCCTTGTAGGAAATGGCAAAAGATACTTTCATTGAATGACATTAGTTTTACTGGCTGATTTAGAACAGAGATTTGTCATACATATCAGACTGTAAAAATGCCCATCTTGCAGAATGAAATACTTGCAAGTTAGTGGAATGCAGAGAAAGTACCACTTTTCTCAATATGTATATATAAAGGGAAAAGGGCCTGGAAGTAGATAACCAAATGATTTAAGTAGTTAAACATGACAGGGTATGCATTTGGGCAATGTGACACACCTTTTGTAGACTGGAGCTCATAGCAGACATGAAGGATTCTGTCAGAAGAGAAGATTTGCACTCTAGCCTTGAAAATTCTGTGGTATATCATACCACTATTGTGAACTGGAAAACATGTAGTAACATTTTTGTTGTATTTTAAAAATATAAAGTTCAACAGTATCAGCAGTCTTGGAAATGACTTATTTGAAACTGTTCCTGTCTGGATAGGATTCAGCATTTTTTTGCTCTATTTTACAAGCATAATTAGTCTAATGATATTTCATGAGGCATTGAAGATGGCAGAACAGTGCTGCTCCAATGTCATGGGAATATGCATGTGTTACCATAGCATATGACTCAAACAATGCTATATGCAGATTTTCTTCTATCCTTAACTAGTTTGTTAATGACTAGTACTTATGCTTGCAGACTGTTTGAATCTTACGGGCCTCATCCAGGTTTTATATAGTTTCAGGTATGAAATTTTACATTTTGTCAGACTTTTTAAGAGGATTGTGCCATGGTGTTTGCTTCTTCTTTTTCTCTCACTACATTTTTATGCATTAATGTAATTAAAAGAGTATAAAACTGTTTTGTTTCTGAATGCACATCAGAGTGGGTAGGTGTAGGAAGTGCTAATATTTTGTCAGAAATACAAAAATGATACAGCAGACTGAATGCAGACAGAGACAACACTGTAAAGTATAATCAAAAAAGTATTAGACAATCAACAGTAAAGCAGAATCAATGGTACACTATGTGAAAAAAAACAAGTTGGGGTATCTAGACATAAGAAAGAAGTATATTGTACAAAGCAGTAAAAAATTAGTCTGCCTAGGCATAGGGACTCCAAAATAGATTATAATTTTGATGACAGATTACATAAGAAGGTGTGACCATGTTTGAAAAAAGTAATAGGCAAATGGCAAAGGAAAAGTAGACAAGAAAAAGAAGGCCATTTAGACAACATGGGATGAAAGGAGGAAAACCTGAATGGAATAAGAGACAGTGTTTGAGGAAGGAAGTGATGAAAGTGTAAATGACAGAGGAGAGGTAGCATGAAAACAGAGCTTTAGCTCTTTTGTTATGCGTTCTGAGGATGAAAAAAGATATATCTTAGCTAAGTTAGCAAAGCAAGGTAGAGTACCAAACCAATATCTGGCAAATAAAGACAAAATGTGCATCTTTTTACACATGGCAGATAGTGGGTGAAGGAAAATAAAGTGGTTTGCAGAAAGTTAAATATGGTAAATGGGTAGAGGATACCCCGAAGCATTAGATAATGGTAGAGGTCACTAAAGTTGGGCAGGTGCCATTAAGACTATTAAAGTGATTCAATATAAGGTGGAGAATGAACTTGGCAAGAATATTGCCAAGTTTATTCTCCTCCCTATATTGAACTTGGAAAGGATATTGCCTTAAAGAACAACCATGTCCTAAACTCAGTATTTCCTTTCTAAGAGTACATTTTCTTGTCTAAAGAGTAATCCCCATACTTTGACACATTGAAAATAGATGGCTTAGCAGTTTCTTCCCCTAGTGTGGCATTTCTACACCAGTCAGCATCTTCAGTGCATACTTTGTTGAGGTTAAATGAAATATCAAGAGTTTTCGCAAGGACTGTGTCTCTCTCTTATGTCAAATTACTTTTACACAATTTTGCCATCAGATATGAATGTTTCTTGCCAAGGAAAACATAACTAACAAGGTAGTCATAGCTCTTTCTTGTTATGTCACACCTAGTGGGTCATAAACCTTTTCAAACTAAAATTCATTGTCCTTTTATACCATATACTGTCAGTTGTAACTATATTCCCTCTCTAGGTGCATACCGACCAGTATGTAGTTAGAAACTGCAGAAACCTGATTAACCAGTACGAATAACTGCACTGATTAGCTGAGCTTTGCAAGCCTGAAAAAATTACACTCCGGCAGACTCAGGGGCAGAAGGAGGGGGGTGTAGTACCGAAAACTCACAAAAATTCACTTTTTAAAAAGCAGGGTATCAAAGATATTTTGTTGTGTTTCTGCAAGCACTTTTAACAAATTATGTAACACATACACATAGACAACAAATATATAAGATTCACTGGAAACCAGTCACAGATCCTTTTACTGAGAATTTTCAAACTTAACAGTATGTCTCACCACTTCATTCTAAGTGAATGAAATTATATAATCTGAAAGACTAGGATGACTTAATCTCATCAGCTGTACCCTCACAGTACATTATAGCAAAAATATCTTTCTAAATAAACAAGATCATGTCAGGATGCCTGCCTCCATGAAGGCATACTTATTGAGCTGTAGGAAGTTTGTGTTATATAGAACTTCATGGCAAGATACAAAATGTATGATATTTTCATGCTCTTCCCATACTGGTCCTTTAGTTATAAAAATTAAAGACATACGGAGATCTATAAGACCTAAATGGTGTGTGTGCACAAGCTTTGTACAGAAGCAGCATACTAAGCACCAGGTTTCAGCTTCTAAGAAGGTATTAGTGGTACCAGAACAGGACTAGAAAAGAGAACAAAATTCCCATCATACATAATTTAAGAAGCTACAGGTATAGAACTGGCTATTGGTAAAAAACACAAAACAGAGGTCAGAACTGATTAAAGAGAGACAGTTGTTGAAATGGAGAGAATGAAGACTGTATGCAATTTGTCTCCATTCTTATTCACAGTTCTGGAGTGTTCATGTCATAACAATCAAACTATTTACTTAATTTGAATACATTTGAGCTTTAAATGTATTACTTTTTCTAATCCTGTTTCTTTACCACACAGTTTCTAATTCTATATCTTTACACACTGTAATGAACTTCAAATCCTTCCAACAAAAGCATAATCCTGAGTGTGGTTATTACAGGGGTCAAAAGGTTACCACAGAGGAAAGTTTGGAGTAATTTCCTTTTGTACGTACTACTATCACAATATTTTCAGAAATGTGTGTTACTTTGACTACTTTAAGTCTAACATTTGAGTAGGCTTTTGATGAATACTAAGATAAAGTGTTTTTTTTTTTTTATTTTATAATATGCCAGCTGATTTGGCATGCAAAAATAGCTGTTATCATTCAAATTTAAAAAAAAATCATATTTAGGTTCATAGGTGCATACTAGGACAATGACCACTAGGGCCTTTTTAAGCCTAACCACACATGTTCTGGTACCCTTGCTTAAGTGTAAGCAGCGACCTGGGAGATAAACCATTTACAGGCTGCCTCTGTCGATTAGACGCATAGTTACCAAACTAGGTATGAATTTTCTATTTTCCATCCAATTATCCAAGATTTGTTTATTTTAGATAATTAATGTAACCAAAAAAGTGCAATAATATTTCTATAAACCATCCCTTCCCAACAAGTATCTGTATCTTCTTTTTTTAAAAAAAAAAACTTTTTAGTTTATTTTAGTAACAAAGAACACACATAGTAAAATAAAGCAAACAAATAACTATTTACATATGCCCACAGCTGTGTAATATATCAGTGTAATACAAATTAACAAGGGTTAATATTTTTCAAGCAAATCTTTAAGTTTTACCCATGACAAAATGAATGAATGAGTAACATTAGAAGTTCTCATCCTAATCATATGTAGCTCATTGCTACATACAATTTTTGCCATACTAAGAAATTCATTACTAGAGGGAGTAGTTTTACTCTTCCAGTTTTTGGTTATTTTCCTAGCTATTGCTGTAAAATAGACCAAAGAAGAGGAAATTGAGTCCTTGGATTTTTTTCAGGGATTGGAGCATTAAATGCAATCAATGACTTAGAAATATTAGCTCTATCTGACCACAATGTTTGAATAAATTATTCATTTCTTTTCAAAAAGGGGAGATGACCTCACATTCATATACCACATGCATTCAATCAGCTGTTAAATCAGAATCAGTTTTCCAGCATTTGATTCTGCTTGATTTATACATAATTGTAACCTTATTAGGTGTAACAAATGATCTGTGCAAGAATTTTCAGGTGAAAATTTTCCAATATAAAGAGGATGTATTTTTTTCTTTTATCTTCACCAGTAAAATTTATGTTATTAATTTTTGTGGAATAATTCAAAAAATATATTATCTAAGTAGAAGAAGTCTAATCTAAGAATTCTATAAAGCTGCAATAATTAAGACTTATTTTTCATTGCTTTATTATTAATATTAATTAGGAATTCCAATATTTGTGGGGAAAATTTTCTTATCAAAGTTAAATATCTTATTTATTTTTGAGTTTCCAAAACCTCTACATATTTGCAGTATTAACCAGTTATTAGAACTGTGATTGTATCTAGACATCACATTTTCAACAGTAGGTGTTTCAGTTCCATTTAAAAATTGATGCCAATAAATTAAATTATTTTGCTCTTTTAAGTCTATCATTCTAGTGAAATTGTGAGTTTTTAAACATTCATTTGTATATGCTATTGAAAAAATTGAGAAGATTTGGTCTTTAATACAATAACTATACTATATAAACTTCTGAAAGGAAGAAATAATATTATTTATATAGGGAATTTAATTAGAAACATGTTTCCATTTAAACAATATTCATTTAATAGCCATGCAAAACTGGTAGGAACTATTTGCTTATGACAGGTAGTAATACATTTGTTATTTTTAGATAATATTACCTGATGTATAAGTTTTCATCTTGATTCATATGATAAATTTAATCATAAAGCAATGATTTTACAATAGTTGAAGTAGCATACAATGAAATATCAGGAAATCCTATTCCACTCTTATCCCAACCTTTTGTATGCCAAATAAAAAAATAATTTCTTGGTTTATCGGAATGCCAAAAAAATTAAGTAGAATGTTATTAATCTTTTTCATTATTTATTTATTTGTTTTGGTGGAGATAATGTTAATGATTGCATAACAAATATTTTATGGAGACTTACCATTTTAATTAACATTAAATGTTCTTCCATAATAAAGAAACATTTATTTCAACTTGTGACTAGACTTAAAATTTTATCAACAACCTGTTAAAAGTTCACTTGTATCACTTCCTTACTATTAGACATAATGATGATACCAAGATATTTAATTTGAGAGTCATTCTGATTGAAATCAGAATATTTTATATGCATTTTTAAATTTCTTATTCATTAATAATGTACTCATTTTATTACGATTACATTTAAAGTTTGAAATAGTTTCAAATTACCTCATAGAATTAATTAAATATTCTAATGATTTTTTTCTATATTGCCTATTGTAAACAGAATGTCATCAACAAAGATCTGAATCTTTAGTTCCAAATCATCTTCTTTTTTTATACTGTAAATATTTTTGTTTGACCTAATAAAGTTAGCAAGAAGTTCTATTCCTAGTGAAAAAAGTAGTGGAGATAGGGGCAACCTTGTTTAGTATCATTTTGTAGTTTAATAGAATTAGAAAGGAAGGAACCCATTTTGTTGTAAGCACAAGAATTAAAGTTGAGTTTTGAAATTAATGCTATTAACTTAGCTAAGTTATATTCTTTAAGTGCTTTAAATAAATAAGACCAATTGACTGAGTTGAAGGCTTTGTCTAAAATGAGTCTAATATAAGAAAGTCCTTTTTTATTTTTTTTTGCATAGTCTATTAGTGTATGTATCATTATTATAGCAATAACCCACGCCTGGGTGTGGGTAATGCTGGATTTACCCACGGTTGGCGTGGTTTGGTCCTGAGGGTGAAGCCCGAGGGACCAAACAAAGCCAACCGTGGTAAATATAGCATTACCCACACCCAGAAGTGGTTATTGCTATTATATGACATTATTTAAGAAAAGAAACTATTACTTTTCTTAAATAATGGCATAGTATAATGCCTGTTTACTGCCCTTCCGCAGATGTCTGGCATCCGCAGTTCTGATGTACTGCGCACCGCGCAGTACATCAGAGTTGAGCAAAAGCAACGGGAAAGCAAGATCTCCGTTGCTTTTTTACTGTTTAAGCTATGTTAAATGGGTTTAACATAGCGAGACAGTTTTAAAATAAGCAGCGGAGATGTCCGTTGCTTATTTTAAACTGTCTCGCCATGTTAAACCCATTTAACATAGCGAACAGTGAAAAACAACGGAGATCTTGCTTTCTCCGTTGCTTTTTTTTTGAAACCTGTCTCGCTATGTTAAATGGGTTTAGCATAGCGAGACAGCTTTAAAATAAGCAACGGAGATCTCCATTGCTTATTTTAAAGCTGTCTCGCTATGTTAAACCCATTTAACATAGCGAGACAGTGTTTTAAAAGTAGAGTTATACTAATGGAAAAAATCCGGGCGACCGGACCTTTTTCCATTAGTATAACTCGATTTACAATGTGCACGCTGGCCAATCAGCGTGCACGTTTTGGGGGGGTCATGGTATAATATATTATCTTGTACCTCTCTATTCACTATTCAAATTAAAACCTGTTTGATCATTGTTAATTAATTTTGGTATTACTAAATTAATTGTATTTGCTAAAATAGACAAGAACGTCTTATAGCCAACATTTAGGGGTGGAATAGGTCTATAAAATGATCACTTTGTTGAATCTTTGGCTTGCTTTAGAACAGGCAAAATGCGGGAATATCCCCATGATGGGGGAACCTCTGAAGTAGTTTTTATTTCCCTGAAAGCTTTTTCCAGTATAAAGCCTGTATTATCTGGTAATAGTTTATATAGTTCAGGTATAAGACAGCCTAAACCAGAAGCCTTATTATTTTTTAACTTTTTAATTTGATCTTTTACTTCTTTTAAAGTAAAGTGGCTATCAATTTTAATTGTTTGTGTGTTCATTTATTTTTTATATTTTCCTTTACAAAAGTTTCTACTATCTCATCATTGACTATGCTATTTGAATTTTTATTTATATTTTCATAGAATATTCTAAAACACCCAAGAATACCCTTAACATCTGTTTTCCTTTCTTTTTGTTATTTATTTCCATTATAACTTCTTTAATGTGATTTAATCTATTGATTTTCTTAGATCTAATAGCAAGTTTATGTAAGCATGATGGGTTCACTGAATAAGTGTGAAGTTTTAGTTTTTCCAGGTTTATTGACACTTTATGATTTAGACTTTCAATGTATTTTATATTCATATTTTTTTTAGTTCTGACTGATTAATAGTGTCATTTGGATTTAGGTCTAACTTCATTTTATCTATTTTAATCTGTAACGTGTTTAATTATTTATCCCATTCATTTGTTTTGCTTATATACCAGCATTTAATTCTATCATTTAAGTAAGCCTTTAGTGAGTTCCAAAGGATAATATCATTTACTTCACCATTTGAATTTATTTATATAATTTTTTTATCTCACTTACATACCATTCCAAAAATCCTTTTATTTTAACAATGTATGACAGCAGCCTTTTATTATGTCTTAAGATATTACTTTTTTTAAAATAAAGTTGAATACAATAGCATTGCGATATGATAATGAACATGACGCTATGGAAACTTCTGTTATATTTGACATCAAATTGCCTGTAACAAAAACCTTATCAATATTTGTCTGAGTTCCATATCTATAAGAATACTGGGCATATTGAAGCAAAATTACTTTTCTTAGTTCGTGAATATCTTTTAAGTTCACAAGGTTTACAAAATTTGGTAAGTCATTAGCTGATGATGTGGTTCTGGGTGCCTTATTAGCAGTGGTGTCCTTATCAGATAAGATACATTTAAAATCACCAGTCATTATAACATCACCATTCATATAATAGGCTATAACATCTAGATAATTATTTGCTTAGCTCCAGCCTCAGGAATCCAGCAAGACTTTACCAAAGTATATATTTTCCTATTCCATTCCATTCCATTACAACAATGCTTAACACACCTTTTTATTGACATAAGTATCCATTACATTAGGGATATCTGGGGAATTCTTCCACAGAATTAGTGGGCTTCTGCTTTTAGATCTAAAACCGGAGTCTGCCAGAAAAAATAATTCTTCAATGATAATTCATTAACACCCTTATTGAGTAAATGCATTTCTTGTAAAAATACTATTTGAGATTTATGTAACTTCAGGTATTTCAGCAGGCTTCCCCTCTTTACTGGCTTATTTAATCCATTAATATTAATAGATAAACATTTAAAATCAGCCATTAATAAGAGAACATGCTGCTAAAAATACATTTATGCAAAGAACTATTATATGCTTCAGAGATAATGATAAATAACATTCAGCTGTAAACAAAACTTTTAAAACAATTAGAATATTATCTAACAATATAACCTTAAAACATTTTTCCATGGAATAACAAATTCCTAGTTTGTTGATAAAATCAAGCAAGCTACATCTCAACCTCTGCATCAGATTAACTACAATTACCTCCTGTTTTTGCTTCATGCATGTATGTTCCTTATCTTAATATGATTCATTTTAAGAAAGCTCTTCAATATGTTATTATGAATGAGAGAGAAGGCTACTTTGGTCCCATTTCACTTTAAATAAGCCAGATTAGTTATTACTGTTCCCATCTTCTCTTATAACCTCTTCTTGCTCTTCAGACTACAGCAAAAGGCTATCAGATATTATTTTCACATTTATTATTATAAAGGTTAAGAAATTAGATCTTATTTGTTTTATTTACAGTGTATACAATTATTTATATAACATACATGCATACATACATACATACAAATGTTTCAAGCACGGGCATTAAAGCCCAACTAGCTTGCCAATATGCCAAAACACTTGATCCCATAATAAATGTCCAGGCTGTACTTAAACTAGAACTTGCTGTAATGTAATTTGGTAGTCTATTCCAAGCATCAGCTACTCTGTCAGAGAACCAATTAGTACACTTTTCATTCCTATATAATATTCTACATAGGTTATCTGACATCTACTAGCTATATACATGTATATTTGTTCTTATCTCATTCTATTCCTGCTTATACTATCTATCTTATACCATTTATTATTTACATGAACTCCAGACTTCAGTAATAATTCATATGTACTATGCTGTTTGAACAGATATACCATTCCTTAAATTTCAGGAAATTATTCTAGTTCATTAATTTTATTATATACTTTCATTTCTTGCAATCAGTGTGCTATCTTATTTATGCATTTTATCAGAGGGAATTTTGAAGTAACATCAAATATTTTAGAAATAAAACTATCAAATATAATCTATCTGTGATTTTTAAATCAAATACCAGGGAATATAATCTGTGTCATACCAGAAGTATTATATTATAAGCTGCAGTGTGTTCCATCTGTTATTATATAACAAGTCATCAAGTTGTTAATGTATAACAAACAATCAAAACTACAAACCCATTATTATTGGTTTTAAAGCCCATTTTTATCATCAATTTATTATATTATATGAATTGTGTCTAATCCTTATGCATGATTTAATACAAAGTGTTTTAATTCCTAGATATGAATGCTTTTAAGTTAATTTACCAGTATTAATACTTAAAGCACACTGCATTTCCCATTTTAACATTCTAATACATCACTTCCAGTTCAGAGGGTGAGTGAAAAGGTCAGCTGTCACTTTAAGGGAGAAGAAGAAGATAAGAATAACAACTCATAGAACTTTTGAGAGCTTCACAAAAGCACTTATGCCACTATATAACTATATAGCTTCTTTTAAAGCTAAATTAATGTTAAAGGGCAAAAATAGTTTGATTGGCTCTATATGCTGCATAGAAATGCTCGCTGCATTCACGAGTGAATTTAAACACTTCATCATTAAATATAAGCTCCTCAAAGCCATCTAATAAAAACAACATAAAACGCTTTAAACTTTCAAATGCTTCCTCAAATACAGATAACATTTTTTCATCAACTTTGCATGTACAGATAAACTCGTGACAATTGCAAGTGTTCACTTATAACCTTCATTTTAAAATAAAGGCTTAGCAAGTTTGTTTAATCAGTAGATAACTACCAAATATTATCAAAAGACAGCAACAAAGCATAATTAGAGATAAAACAATGAGTGACATTTCAAATACAGATATTTTCTCAGGTTTTCATGTATTATTTTCTATAAAGCTTTCTATCAATATTTAAAGGACACCTAACAATAAAACTTGCATTGAATGAATGCAGTAATGTGCGATAAGAATTCAGCTTGTATAGGTGTCAATTTTAATTGTTTAGTTGCATTCCAATACTGTCTTTTGTATATGTATTACAGCTACTTACAGTATGTGAATTAGAAAGCAGCTTAGCATACATTTTTGCTTTCATTTTATATTCCAAGTACTGTGTTTAGTAGAACTTAAAGGACCACTACAGGAAAATTTTGAAAAATATATATTTTTTAACTTTTCCTTAAGTTTGGCTCATTGCAAACCTGCATGCACCAGACAGAAGTAGTTACTATTATTTTTATTCAGTTTGTAACCCTGACTGACCTCCTGGGGGCAGACATCCTGATGAGAGTTTGTTGTCTTCTAATTCACTTAGAATGGAAGAAGAGGAAAGAGCAGCTAAGTTTGACAGGCCTCAGTAAAAGTATCATTTACTGTCACACAGTGCCTTTTACAAATGTGTTTCCTTACGATGTGTTACACATTCTGTGAAAAACTCTTCCAGAACTGCCAGCTCATTGCTGAGATAACAGGGTTTATTTAGACATTCAGCTTTGATCTGCTTCAGTTACTTCTCCCATATGCCCAACCTCAGCTAGAAGAGTTTCGCATTTCCTGCCCTGCTAGGTTCAGCTAATTTGAATGACAATATATATCAAACATAGTTGCTTGCAGTCAGCCAGGTGTGCCTCTGAACTGTTCCCTCATCTCTCCCCTTACTGCTATCATCTGAATAGCACTTTCACAGTAAGTCATGGTAGAAATATAGCAACGAGGCAACCCTACCATCCAGGTTAGACAAAGGGGTGGGGCGTACAAGATCAATGAGTTGAGGGCGCCAGAAGCGCAAATTTTCAGGAGAAATGAATTCAGGTCAAACGATCAAGAAAATGTTGGGGAATGTAGGGAGTCATTGATCTGGAATATTTCTACGTAGGAGTTATCACCTGAAGAGATCAGGGTATTAGAGAAAGGGTTACATTTTATCCCCTCATGTGAGAGTAGATTACCAGATACTGTGTTGGATTTGAAAGTTTTTTGTAGGAACATCAGGTTACGGTTGCAGTTTCCAGATAACAGTGGACAGACACTCCCTTTTAAGAAATTAAGTACATATGTGCCGGTTAATAACCTGTTGGTAGATGCATATTTAAAGCTGACCGAAGAAGAACTATTTAAGTTCTGTGATAACAAAAAAGTACAGAGTAATAATAATAAAAAAGTACAGAGGAATAGACATGTTAGGAATAATTTGAGTTATAGCGAGAGAGTCACATTGAAGAAGTTGCAGGGCAATGAGAGGATTTCCACAAGACCAGTAGATAAAGGAGGTCTCATTGTCATTATGGATAGTACCCATTATGTTCAATCAATGGAAGAGATGCTGAGTGAAGAGTATTACAGATTAATAACAACTACAGAAGTGCATGACATTATGGAGTTTGTTTCAGTAATGTAGTTGGATATTCTAACGAGTGGGTTGATTACTAATGAGGTTTATAAGTATCTGAAGGCAGTTAACCCATTGATACCATTAATATAGGGTCTAACTAAAGTTCACAAACAACCCTTCAACCCACCTATGAGACCCATTGTGGCAGGTGGAGGGAGGGTGACGGAAACGTTATCCCTCTATGTTGAGAAACATTTATGACCTATTATAGGTCAGAAAAGAATGGTTCTTAGAGACTCTAAGCAATTTCTCATTGATTTATATGAGTGTACCATCAATGTTGATAATTTACATGGAATGATTTTTGTCACATTTGGCATTCAGTTACTCCTTACAAACATCCCCAATGGTTTGGGTGTACAATATCTTCATGAATATCTTAGTGCCAATAGTGAATATGCACCGGTACAGATTGATCTTATATGTCATTTATTGGAAGTAATCCTTGAAAATAATGTGTTCACCTTTAATGGCAAGATGTACATCCAGAATGATGGCATAGCTATAGGCACTTCATGTGCCAATAGCTATGCCAACATGTTTTTGGCACACTAGGAGAATGTTATATTGTTTAAGAATGATGCCTACAAACAACATGTGATGTTTTATTGACATTTTGTTGATGACGTGTTTCTGCTATGGAAAGGGAGTCCTGAAGATTTGTTGGAGTTTCATAGGACAATGAACAGTTTGACTGACTGTTTGAAGTTCACAATGGTGTCATCATAGGTTCATAGGTTCATAGGTTTATACTAGGCTATCTGCCCTAAGGCATTTATAAGCCTAGCCCAAATGTTTGTGGCTTACGCCACCCCTTATATGAAAAAATACTGTGCCCATTAGTTTGTTGTGCCTCTGTCCAGCAGTGACACAGAGATGATTCCCGGGATAAACCTACGATCTCCCATCCACAGGTCAAGATTTATCTTGAACAGAGCCAGCGAGGTGCTCTGCCTCACATGGACCAGGATTTTATTCCACAGCATAGGGAGTCTCTGAGTGATAAATCTATCCCTCCAGCACATCCTATTTATATCCGTGCTAAGGTTTAAGTCACTTGCTCTAGTGGTTTTGGTGGATTTGGATTTTTTGAGGTGGAGCATGTCCATTAATTCCGGGTTGGACATGGCCTTGTATGTCAGGCACATGTCACCTCTGAGCAGACGGTATGTGACTGAATAGAGCTGGAGTTTCTTCAATCTGGCAGCATATGACTGATTTTGGAGTCCCTTTATCCTTTTGGTGAGGAACTTTTGGGGTCTCTCCAATTGCTGCAGATGTCAGGTGAGATACATCCCGAATGGGGCATTGTACTCGATCATTGGTCTGATAAGTGAAGAGTACAGGGGAACAATGACCTCACCAGATCTGGATGTGAATCCCTTCATGATCAGGTGGGCAATGTAGAAGGTCTTTCTAACCACTTTAGCAACGTGAGTGTCAAAAGAAAGGCCACTGTCAACCTGGGTCCCCAGGTCCCTGATAACCTCTTCTGGGATTAGTGGATTGCCACCTATATGGTAGCTTGGGGTTACCTTGTTTTTCCCGAAGGGTATGACTATATATTTTTTGGCGTTTAACTTCAGGCCATGGCTCTGGCAGGTGCAGGATAGAGTACCTCGATCTTTAGGTAGAAAGATTGGATAATGGTTGTATTAATATTGGTGTTTTTCAGAAGCCCTGTTACAGGAATTCCCTGTTAATAAGATGTAGTATGCATCCTAGTTACATTTTTAAAAATTTAATTAAAGGACAGGGCATGAGAGCTTCCAGGTTGAACCCCACCACTGGAGAGTTCGAAAAAGAGATGGTTGATTTGGGTTGTAGGCTCATGAATAGGGGGTATCACCCCGGTGAAATGCAGGAGAATTTGTCCACTGTTAGTGGTCTAAGGGAGAGCATAGCTCTGCCTTATTTTGGACCATATAGCAATGTTCTGCGACCTGCAGTACAGGATCAGGTTAAGGATTATTTGAAGGTGCCCCTGTTCTTCACTAGTGATAACAAAGAATTGGTTGAGATTTTCACCAAGAATTGGTCGGTATTGACGGTTGATACAAAGGTACATGAGCTAGTGGGAGAGAGACCTAGGTTTTTGTACAAGAATAGGAAGGACATGAAGAGACTCCTCTGTCATGACAGAAGCATGGAGGATATTGAAGAGGGGGATCAACAGAACTGTGTGGGAGGTGCAATTTTTGTTCTTATATTAATACCTCCAATAAGTTTTTACATCCAGATTTGAATAGAGAGTTTGTTTTTCATGCTACAGCCACCTGCATAACTGTTAATGTTGTTTACTTAGAAGAATGTGAGTGTTGTCACTCATTCCATGTGGGTAAGACCATTAGGGTCTTTAGGGATAGAATAAGAGAACATCTCTACAGTATCAGAATTCAAGTAGAACACAGTGCACTGTCGAAGCATACCATACAGGCAGGGGAAGCACATAGGTTTAATTTTGGAGTATTAGAGGTAATAACACCTCATATTCGGGAAGGTGACATTAGGAACCACACAGAATGTAAGGAGAATAACTGGATTATCTCCCTTAGGGCCGATAAGGGTGAAGGTCTTAATGAGAGGGCTTCTATAAAACCACTGCTCAAAAAGTGGAGGGTGAAAAAATGAGATGTATAATAGTACATTTGCACTTTGTATATTTGTAAAGTTTTATGCATACATTAGTTTTTGTTTGCATATACATTTGAAAGTTTTAAAATGCTTGCTATGTCTTTTAAATTTTTGGGTGGCTTGATTAAGGGTTGAATATGACTGGATTATAGGAATTTGACTTGTATATAAAATGTGGTACATTTGATTTTTTTCTGTTAAATGGTCTGATGAAGCTTGTTAGCGAAGGCACTTACACAGTGTGACATATTTTTACTAATAAATTTATGAGAACAGTAGAGAACGAACTGCCTGGTTACCTTGTTGCGATACTTTCCTGTGGATTATTGCTTGCTGACTTTACTAGCAATGGGACATTTATCCTGTGGTGTACTGTTTTTCTTTTTGGTTTATCTTCATGGTAGAAATATGCTTTTAGCAATGTTTAATGTATAGGTGTCTATTCCTCTGAACATACCCATACCATACACAGATAACAATTATACAATGACCCCCATTAATATTCCAAAATGTGCATGTTGATTGGTCAGCGTGCCCATTGTAAATCAAACTTATCTTCCTTTCTCCGTTGCTTTTTTCAAAGATAACTCGTTATGTTAAACTCGTTTAATATAGCGAGTAAGCTTTAAAAAAGGGAACAGAGATCTTCCTTTCTCTGTTGCTTCCACACACAGCTCTGATGTACTGTGTAAGCATACGCATGCGCAGTACATCAGAACTGCCGCAGAATACTGGACAGCTATGGAAGGGCAGCACGGAGGCATTATACAATGCCATTCTTTAAGAAAAGTAAGTATTTTTTTTCTTAAATAATGTCATTGTATAATAGCAATAACCCACTTCTGGGTGTGGGCAATGCTGTATTTACCCACGGTTGTCTTTGTTTGGCCACTCGGGCTTCGCCCTTGTGACCAAACCATACCAACCATGGATAAATCTAGCATTACCCACACCCAGGCATGGGTTATTGCTTAATTAATCTGGGCCACTGACAGATTTAGCTATGACTACAAATTCATACTCTAAGCAAAATGAATATTCATCTTTGCCTTATACAGAATTGCAGTCCTCTGCATTTTTATCCATTAGGCATGCCATTGATGTGTCCTTCTATTTGTAGTTACTACTGCTGTTGTGTGCATGCTGGTATGATGTTTTTGAAGCAACTTAGTATATTTTTTACTTCATGCCATTCCATGCCTACTCTCACTGTTCCAATGTGCATACTGTTCTTGCTCTCTTTCTCAAAATTTTCTTTTTCAGGTTGCCACAACATGCTTTTCTAATCATCAATATACAGAAATTAACAATTTTCTCCAAGAGGCTACATAAACCACACTAACTCTAACAGTATGGTTTGCACAACAGTCATTTTTTTTCTGTAATTGTGACTGTTGCGATTCAATTATCATATGAATTTAGTTTTTACAGTAATTGAATTTAGTTTTTACAGCAGAGATAAAGCATGGGAGGCCCTTTATCCCAGGAACATCAGCATAGCAAATGAGCAACAGTGTGTAGGATATGGGTATGGCTTTGGCTTCATTAAAAAAAAAATTGTGCAAGGGGCAAAATTTGGGTTTTAAATAGCTGAGGTAAACCAACAAAGAACTTGCAATCCATCAAATGTACAAACTGCCCATGGCAACACAAGGCATACAATCCAAGATAATAAGACATTCTGTAAAGTTAGTATCCAGAGCATTTATGCAGATAACACACCTTTCAGCTATCTTACCATCTACAAGTGCATAACTTGTGAACCTGATGAATTGATTTGCTGATCCCTGGGCTTTGTCTTGGTTCCTGTACTTCTCCATTTTCTTTGTTTGGTCAGGGGGAAATTTCTTTACTCACCAGTGGGAGTGGGGAGTACTGAGCTGCCTGTTTGTCCTCAGAGGAGTGGTTTAAGACAGTAACTTGTAGTTCAGTGGCCATTTTGGGTCATTTCCTGCCTTTTCCAGCCCCCTGCTATAAAGCACGCTTTAGCGCAGAGTTGCCACTAGAGCAGCATCGGGCAGTGCCGGTTTAACAAGGTTAAACTTTTTCTGGCTCCATAAAGTCTGTTCTTCATTTTTTCCCTTAGAACTGCTCTACTAGTAACCTAAGCAGTATATCCCTTGACTAAAAAGCGCAGCACTTGTTCCTAAAAGTTTTTTTTTTTCCAAAAAAAAAAAAAAAAAAAAAAAAAAAAGCTCAGCACTTGTCACTTCTATATTATACAAAGTCCCTCACTTGTGAAACCCCCCCAAGGAGTACCCACTTCCTTACTAAGTCCGCTCTTATTCAGTCTCATACCTAACTTCTTAATTTTTCTAGCATGTCGAAGGGCCAGATGCTGGCGTCCTCTTGGTGAATCTGGGAATATTGAGGCAATGTTAGAATTGCCTCATGAACACAGACAACCCTCTCCTCCTCCCACATAACACAAATACTTGCAAGAGATGCAGCTATTTAGCCAAACTGGAGGCTGAGCTCTCTCAACTCAGGACTGGCAAGACCAGACAGGAGGAGAAGGCAACTACACACACCACAAAACCAGCCTCACATAATGCTACCACACCACTGAATCAAACACATAAACACACACAGACATACTGAGGCTCTGAGTAAAAACTTACCTAAACAGCAGAGGCCTCCAAAGCAGACACCCAAACAACTGCTACCTCAAGACACCCCACAAGCAACACATAAACCACAAAATCAGTGTGCAAAGCAGTCACAGCCCTTAAGGCCAAATACAACACCAAACATACTTGTCATAGGTGACTCCATAGTCAGACACACTGACGTCCCACTCACCAGGCTGAACAAGGAGAGGGTCACAGTAAGCTGCCTATCGGGCTAGAATCCGCCACATAACACAAGCACTGGTCACTCCACGGCAAGTACAAATATGACACAGTCATTGTCCATGCTGGTGTGAACGACCTGAGATGTTCCTCCCTGGACTACATGAAAAGAGACATAGAGGAGCTCTCTGATTATGTAGCCCAGGCAGGTATGACCCTGACCCTGAGCAGTATCCTTCCTTCACCAAGAATGATGCCACAATATAGAGACAAGATGATCAGCTTTAACAATTGACTTAATGTCTGGTGTCATTCAAAGGGGATCCAGTGTCTGTCTGCCTGGGATGACATGCTTGACAAGCCACGCTGCTTCGCAAGGGATGGCTTGCACCTGTCACCCCTGGGATTCCGGATATTGGCTAAGGCTCTTGCCACCCCATAGTGCCTTTTTAGGCAAGGCTCAAATTCTAAACCTACCACCCTAGAAAACAAAATGGGAAGAAACTGAGGGTAATGCAGCTCAATGCCAGAAGTCTAAATCTCAAAATGCAGGGACTCGAGGGGGAACTCAGAATGGAGAACATCGAAGTCTGAGCTGTAACTGAAACCTGGTTCAAGGCTCCTGAGAGCACCCGGCACTATTAGGTTTTACCTCATATCATGCGTTCCGGCCCCAAAACCTGGACCACACCACAAAAGGGGGGGAGGGGTGTATCCATATTCATAAAGGATACCCACACCTTCAGGTTGGTGGCAACGCATAAGTTTCGAAACCATCCAGGTGCAACTAACCATAGGCAAAACTGCTCTACAAATTGTAGCATGCTACAGGCCACCCTCTCAAACTCAGGAACCCCACACAGCCTTCCTGAAGACACTGGAGGGTATAAATGTATCTCCAAACACCATCATATTGGGTGACTTCAACTACCCGAATATAGACTGGGAACATTACTCAAGCCCTAACTTTCTAGCCCAACGGTTCCTGGAGTTCATAAATTCAAATGCCATGGAACAGCTAGTCACTGTTCCCATGAGAGGAGAAAATATACTAGATCTCATTATCACAAACATGGGGACAAAATGCTCCACACGGAAGTATATCCCTCATTGGTGAGATCTGATCATAAACTAATCTCACTGGAAATACACATCCCGCCCCACCCCAAACAAAAAAGACCACAGTGAAGAACTTCTCTAAAGCAAACTTCACAGTACTCAAGACTGGTGTGGTATCCTTCAAGGCCCCTGAGCCAGTGGAAACCACAACCCAAGCTGCGGAAGCCCTTACAAATGCCTTCTATGAACACCTCCAGGACTGCATGGATCAGGCAATCCCAAATAAAACCAAGACTCTTTCCACAAAGGGCAAACATCCAGTCTGGTGGACCCCAGCCATTAACAAACTTTACAATAAGAGGAGAAAGCTATTACATGATAGAACAAAATCCATAAAAGGGAAGTCACCCCTGATCATTATTAGTAAAAAAATACGAGCACTCATAAAATCAACTAAGGTCAATTTTGAGAGAAAATTTGCCATGGATTCAAAGGACAATCATAAGGCCTTTTTCAGCTATGTTAGGAACCTGGGTGGAAACTCCCAGATATGCTCAGAATTAGTCCAAAATGATACAAAAATCACTGAACCCACAGACATTGCCAACATACTGGCAGACAGGTTCAGTGCAAACTTCGCCCCCTCCCCCTAAAGGAGAGATAACTAACCCAGCAGAGTGTAGCCTCCCAGACATCTCAAATGCGCAGGTGAAAGCTGCTCTCTCTAAAGCTAAAAACACAGCATTGATGGGACTGGATGGTGTCCCCGGCTGTGTGCTACATGAGCTAAATGAGGAATTAAACCCGCACATAAGGCAGCTGTTTAATCTCAGCCTTACCGCAGGATACGTGCCCAAGGAGTGGAGTACGGCAACTGTGGTCCCACTCCACAAAGGCGGTGCCTCTACGGACCCTGGTAATTACCGCCCCATAAGCTTAACAAGTCTAGTCTGCAAAGCTATGGAGAGGATCATAATGGAGCTCATAAACAAAGATATAGGTGACTTGCAGACATTGGACCCGACCCAGTTTGGCTTCATCAAGAGCAGATCATGCCTTTTGAACTTGGTCGACTTCTTCGAAACAGTTACCAAGGCCATTGATGAGGGAAAGGCAGTCCATACAGCCTACCTTGACCTTGCAAAGGCTTTCGACACAATACCCCACTCAGGTATTGTAGAAAAACTTACCAGCTTAAATGTAAACACATATGTCACAAGATGGGTTGCAAACTGGCTTAAGGACAGAACCCACAGGGTTAGAGTTTCTGGCGCTATGTCAGACTCCAAGCCGGTCACAAGTGGTGTCCCACAGGGCTCGGTCCTTGGCCCCCTATTGTTCGGCATCTACTTCTCAGAAGTACAGGCCAACATGGGAGGACTTTGGCTGACAAAGTTTGCAGATGACTGCAAACTGGGCGCCATACTGGAAAGTGCATCGGACACGGATATCCTTCAGAAGGGACTCACGGAAACAGATAGCTGGTGCCAGAGCCATGGCCTGAAGTTAAACGCCAAAAAATGTATAGTCATACCCTTTGGGAAAAACAAGGTAACCCCAAGCTACCATATAGGTGGCAATCCACTAAGCACAGAAGAGGTTATCAGGGACCTGGGGACCCAGGTTGACAGTGGCCTTTCTTTTGACACTCACATTGCTAAAGTGGTTAGAAAGACCTTCTACATTGCCCACCTGATCATGAAGGGATTCACATCCAGATCTAGTGAGGTCATTGTTCCCTGTACTCTTCACTTATCAGACCAATGATCGAGTACAATGCCCCATTTGGGATGTATCTCACCCGACATCTGCAGCAATTGGAGAGACCCCAAAAGTTCCTCACCAAAAGGATAAAGGGACTCCAAAATCTGTCATATGCTGCCAGATTGAAGAAACTCCAGCTCTATTCAGTCGCATACCGTCTGCTCAGAGGTGACATGTGCCTGACATACAAGGCCATGTCCAACCCGAATTAATGGACATGCTCCACCTCAAAAAATCCAAATCCACCAAAACCACTAGAGCAAGCGACTTAAACCTTAGCACGGATATAAATAGGATGTGCTGGAGGGATAGATTTATCACTCAGAGACTCCCTATGCTGTGGAATAAAATCCCGGTCTATGTGAGGCAGAGCACCTCGCTGGCTCTGTTCAAGAGAAATCTTGACCTGTGGATGGGAGATTGTAGGTTTACCCTGGGAATCATCTCTGTGTCACTGCTGGACAGAGGCACAGCAAACTAATGGGCACAGTATTTTTTCATATAAGGGGTGGCGTAAGCCACAAAACTTTGGGCTAGGCTTATAAATGCCTTAGGGCAGATAGCCTAGTATAAACCTATGAACCTATGAATAACAGTGACTCTGGCTTTCAGTACAGGAAGGGGCAAGCTGAGCTAACAGGTATCATGCTGAGGAGATAAATTCATTATGCAGACATCACGGCTTCTCAGTGAATAACTTCAATTGACTGTTCATCAACAGAGGATGAAGAAGGTGTGATGCATATGCATGGGAACACTAAGTCACAGATAGTGGTTTAGCATATTCACAGGAATCTTAATAGCATCAGATGAGGTATGAGCAGAGTCATTTAGGAAACAGGTTTTTAAACCAAAGAAGAAATGCATATAAATAATTACCTAGGTCTACTGTCACCAAACAGTTACATTTAAGGATACACAGCTCATCAGAAAGGAGCTACAATGAAATGGACAGCCATATTTCCACAATTACTATTCCACTATACCATCTGACTTCACATTACTGGTTTCCTTACAGGTATACCAGACTGTTTATGAAAATCACATAAAGTAAGGCACGTCAAGAAATGGATGTCCGTCATTATGGGTGACACTAACTATTGTTCACAGTATACTGTGGCACTTTTATATACTAAAGTGCAGCCATCAGAACTCCCCTTCTCTCTGCATCAGATCCTATAGCAGTATCACTGCGGCTTCCAGTTAGTTTATAGCACAATGTCAAATGTCAGGTATCTATACTTTGTGAGAACAACTTCTTCCCGCCAATGAATACATAGACATGCAAGCCTTATCCGGAACATGTTAGATGAAGTGAAACCATTGTTGTGTATTTGTGCATACTGACCACCTGTAATGCATTACTAAAATCATATGAAGCACCACTTGAAACTCTGTTTGTCTGCACTATCACTGTAGGTCCACCAAATTACATGTAACAACCTGGCATCAGTGTCTCTAATCACTGATGACAACTGGGCAAGAAGAGTTAGGGAAAAAAGATATGACCCTTGGTCATGTGTATAGTTCTCACTGTACACTTAGAGTGTCTTCTAACCTCAGTATATATTTAAAAAATATGATCTTCCTTTTAAGATATCACCATGCTTCCTTTTTTGGTGCAAACAAAGATAAGTACTAAGTAGGAATTTTACTGCTTACTCCTGTTAACTTTCATCCACTACCAAAAACAAGGATTATGGTAAGGTTTGAATGCACTCCATAAAGTGTGTATGGGCTCTCTATTGGCTGTGTGCCTCCCATAAAACTCAGCAGCCTTACGTTAATAAGGTAATGGCCAGCCGGTCTGTTTTTACCCACTGTGAGTTATCTTTGGTAGCTGTGTTAAACTACAGATGGATGCATAACTAACGAACCTGCGAAAAATGACCTGTCAGTTGCTACTCACAATAGGTTCACTGACAGGACAAGGTTTGGAAATGGATGACATGATGATATGGAGGAGGATGGACATCCAATGTTTCCAGGCAACAAGATGAAAGGGCATTGCATCCAAGCCACTTGGCTTGGGATCCTCAATCTACTTCTCTGTAGAAGAACAGGCTACAAATGCTCTGAATTGTGGTAAGAGAAAGTGTTCAGAAGGCAATGAGGGCTACTGTTTGATTAAGTGACATGCCAATCAGACTCCAGTGTAATGATAGTGCAGTACTCATAATCTCATCCTATGCCCCCCAGCTGAGTTGTGACAGTGAGCCAAAGAGTGCAGCCAGACATCAGTTTGCAGGACCTACTAGATCAAATTGGACATCATGAATCGGTTAGATAATGGATGACTTGAATGCACATATCATGTCAGACAGAAAAGGAAATCAGGACTACTTGACTCAACATGGGGGGGGGCAACAGGAAGAATGGAGAGACTGTTCTAGACTTCTGTCTTACAAATGGCTTGATAGTAGCTAGCACATGCTTCATTAAGAGAGACAGTCACAAGTTCATGTACGAGTGGCCTATATCCAACTCAGGTAAAGTTTTCCTAGTGAGAAAAGGGTACTGGGGTATCAACATAGATTGCATAGGCTTCCTCAGTGAAATAGGTGGCCTACAGCATAAACCACTGGTTTCCACAATCTGCTGCAAGCAGTGGGCAAGAAGGGTGCTAAGGTCAACAGAGATCAGGGTGAAGACCAGGAAGTTGACTGGAGATAAACTGTGAAAGTTCAAGTATTCAGTCATGGCTCCACCTCCCTAAGAAGTGGTGGAAATAGGTCTACAGGAAGACTGGCATCACCTTAAAACAGCATGTGTCAGGAGTACTGAACAGAGTTATGGCCTGTTCATGTATGTCTATAAGGTACGTAAGGAAAGCATGTGGTGTAATGCAGCAGTCCAGGATCTCCACGAAAGTAATACAGAGTGCAAAAGAGTGGGAGAGTGGATTGACCACCCTGGCTAGGAAGGAATGGAGGTTGTCTAACAAGGAAGGTAAGAGAGCAGTTGCATTAGCACAGAAAAGGGCATTGGAGGCACTCTACCAGCTACTGCAAAGAGACTCTGTAGCTGTCACAAGGACACTACATCAGATTGCAAGGGCACTATATCCAGGTAAAGAAAACTGACAGATACACTTTATAAGGCATGGCAAAAACAACATGCTCACCATTCCTCGTGACATCAAAGCAGAGTGAGGGAGTACTTACAGCAGCTTAACAATCACATTAACCCCACAGATGCTGTACTTCCCCAGAAACAGGCTACGATAGAATCCAACAGGATACCATCCTGGAAGAAGTAAGACTTTCACTAAGGGAAATAAAGTCAGGCAAAGCAGCAGGCTCAGTGGAGGTCACAGTGGATATCTTACAGATGCGGGCTGAGGTAGGAGAGAATTGGCTCCTGAAGCTACTTGTAGCAGGGTGTAGACAAAGGCACACCCCGGGTGAGTGTTGAAGAATCATACTTGTGCTATTTAACAAGAACAAATGGGACATCCATGACTGTGATCCATACCGAGGCATCATACTGCAGTCACATTACATGAAAGATATGGAGAGGGTAAATCATAAATGGATATAGAGGGTAGTACAATGTAATGAGGGTGATGAGCAGTTCATATTCAGATCAGGATGCAGCACAACTGACCCGATGTTTGCAGTGAAACAGTTGCTAAGAAGCTAGAGATGAGGAAACAGTCCTAATCATCATTTTTAAGCTTTGGGGATGCAGATGGCAAGATCCCAAGAAAGCTGCCTTGGGAAGAACTGTGGTGGTTCAAAGTTCTAGAATCATCGTTGAAATTAGTGCTGCCTAAGTAGAAGGACCCAATGACTCAAGTACAAACAGTGTTCCGTCTCACATCCGGGGCAATCGATGCACCCATAAGTGGGTCTGTTTTACTATGTAATTCCAAGTAAGTTATAGAACATCCCAAATTACCAGTCACTAATACCAATTAGTAATTTTTCTAGTGGGAAAGACCTCACAATGCCCTTTCTGGCAAATGAGATGATGCAGATGGAAGTGGTGTGGTTCCCTGGTTACACACCATATTACCCACAATTTATCTTGCTCAAATTTTGTCATTTTCCATATCTAAAGGTTTGAGAAGACTGGCATCTATTTCAGGGCAAACCCTTGATGTCCTCTATCAATCCACAATGATAACACATCAGTTAGTTAAAAAAATTAAAAAAGAGCATTTCTTATTGACTTTGTACAAACGTTATTTGGACTAACAAACTATATTTACCCCTCACTCACAAATCCCAGTAGCTGACATTTGAGGATGTTGTCATGAGAATTTTTTCTCGTGCATGCCATGGCAATACCAGCCACTGAATGACAGCTAACATTTGTATGTAGTGAGTCATTAGCTGGACCGCAGAATGATACCACAGTACAAACAGAAAATTATTGACCTTAACAATTGTTTATGTTTCTGGTGTTATTCTAAGGGGATCCAGTATCTGACTCCTTGGGATGACATGAATGACAGACCTCGATGCTTTGCCAGAGATGGTCTGCATCTGTCACCCCTGGGTTTCCAGGTACTGGCTAAGGCTCTTGCCACCCCTATAGTGCCTTTTTAGATGGTGTTCCAAAGACCAAATTACCACCATAACAGCTATAAATAAATGCAATCGGAGGGTCATGCTGCTCAATGCTACAAGTCTAAATCACAAGATGCACTCACTCGAAGCACTCCTCAAAATGGAGAACATCGACATTTGTGCTGTAACAGAGACCTGGTTTAAAGCAGCAGAAAGCACTCCTGCACTACCAGGATATAACTCATTCCACACCTTTCAGCCCCAGAACATGGACTGAAGCTCCAAAGGTGGTGGTGTCTCCATATTCATAAAGGATATGCACATCTCCAAACTAGTAGCCCAGCATAACGCATCTGAGATACTCCAGGAACAACTAACAATGGGTAATATGCCAATTCACGTTGTAGCCTGCTATAGGTCTGCAACCATGTCCCAAGAATCTCACTCCACATTCCTAAGCACCCTGGAAACTATTAAGAGCCAACCCAACACTCTCATACTAGGTGACATCAACTACCCCTCCATCAACTGGGAAAAATACTCATGTACCAATGCACTGGCCCAACGCTTCTTGGAATTCATAAATTCCAATGCCCTGGACCAGATCATTCTTACCCCCACTAGAGGAAGCAACATCCTTGACCTGGTTATTACTAATATGGGCAACATTACTCTACACCAATAGTCAATTCCTCCCTGGTTAGATCCGACCACAAACTAATCACCATGTAAATCCACCCCCCACCCCCCCCCGCAAAGGTATCCACCATGAATAACTTCTCTAAAGTTGACTTTTGATGCCTAAAAACAGAGGTGGCTAACTTCCCTCACCCATGCCAATGGAAAATAGATGCATGACTGCCGAATCATACACCAATGCACTGTACGAACATGTACATAAATGCATGGAACCAATCATACCCAACAGGACCAAGATGCTCTCCTCCAAAAAAAGGAAGCCAATCTGGTGGTCCCCTGCCATTAATAAACTCTACAACAGAAGGAAGAAACTGTTGCAGAAAAAGGTAAAGTTCCAAGACTGGAAAAATTCCCTTATTTACCTCAACAAAAAGTTGGGATCCCTCATCAAAACCTCCAAAGCCAGCTATGAAGGCAGAATTGCATCAGACACTAAAAACAACCACAAAGCCTTCTATAGTTATATCTAGACTCCCCATGGCAATACCCAGATTTGCTCGGAGTTACTACACAATGGTACCTCCTATAATGAGCCAACAGATAATGAGCCAACAGATATTGCCAACATACTGGCTGACAGATTCAGTGTCAGCTTTACCCCCCCCCCAAAGGACCAATCTCAACACCGGAAGAATGCCAGGCATCCAGCATTACTGCAGCATAGGTGCTGCATTTTCCAAGGCCAAGAATACAGCTTCCATGGGACCCGACAATATCCCTGACTGTGTTCTACATGAATTACAAAATGAACTGGTACCACATCTATGTGCCCTGTTCACTCAGAGCCTCACTTCAGGCTTTGTCCCTATGGAATGGCGCACTGCTACAATTATCCCTCTCCG